>NC_072492.1:30231821-30534852 GCF_027574615.1 Eptesicus fuscus | reverse complement strand
ATAGGTCCAGGCTCAATCTCTGAGTTGCCCAGCTGGTCTGTGTTGGTTAATTCTAACAGCAGAAACAGTTGACAAGCCCAAGAAACAAACTTCTTGTGTTGATTTTGTGACATTGACACTATTTACAAAATTGGAAAGTTCTATAACAGGAAAGATCTCCCCCAAGTACCTTTTCTGAAAAGTAGTCCTATCTCTGTCTGTTTAGCTTTTCAGATCTTGTGGTTCCCAAGGAATCCACACCGAATTGAAAGTGAGCTTAATTCCTCTGGAAACCAATCATTCATTCACCCATCCAGCATATCCAACAAATAGGGACGATCCACTTCGAATGGCTTTGCTGGGATCTGCGTGTACTATGGTTTTCTAAAGCTCCTCGTGTCCACTTGGAGGAAAGGGAAGAAAATAAACGTGTAAATACATTCAAATGCATTTTATGAAGGAAATGAACAGCGTAGGGGACCTAAGTTTTGGACACAACGAAACTAGAAGCTCTGCAACTTGGAGCCTTGAACAGCTTACTTCGGGCCGAACTAGGCGCGAATGGATCGCGGAGCCCCGCACTCTCGGAAGGTCCCAGCCGCCGGCAAAGGGTCCCATCGCGTCAGGTGCGTGAAGGCAGAGGGCGCGCAGTGCCCGCCGAGACCGGGAAAAGGGTGTCGCCTGGCTCCTCTGCGCACAAGAGGGCAGGAGGAGGCCCTTGCAGACCTTGGGGATGGATGGCTTCGCACCCGAGGAGCAGCGCACAGCGGCGGGCGGCGGGGGCCACGCGGCCGCGGGGGGGAGGAGCTTTCCCGCCTCTCGAGACACGTCATCGAGCAGCTCCCCTGCCGGTGCTCCCAGTCGCACGCGCGGAAGTAAACACCGCTACGTCATCAGCGTGCGCCTGCGCCTTCCCCTCCGGTCTCCCCGCTGCGGTGGACGTGCTCAGCTCCGCTCGGGGCCAGGTCTATGTCCCGGTTTCCCACCGTCGCGGGCAGGGCGCCAAGGCGGCAAGAGGAGGGAGAGCGGCCCAGAGATCCCCAGGAAGAGCGGCCTTCGGCTGTTTCCATCGCGGATAGAGGTGCGATTCTGGGGACGCTGCCCTGGCCAGCGAGAGTTACGGCTGGGGCTTTCGGGGGGCATAAAAGTCTGCCTGGGGCTGGCAGAGAAGAGTGGGCGGGAGGCCGCAGCCTGCTGCTCGCCCTCCAAGCCAGAAGCGAACTTTGCGTCCAATGGGAGCATTTTGATCTAGAGGGGGGCGGTCCCAGACCCAAGTTGAGTGAAAACCCTCTGGGGGCCAAAAAAGTGAACCCCGAAGCCCAGACGCGCTCCCCTGTTAACCAGGCGCATAAAGCCTTTGTTCTCTACCCGTCTACCCCCGCCCCCTCCTCCGCCTTCGTCGGGTCGCCAGCCTGCCTTTGGGTACTGTGTAGAGAGGGAGCCAGTTTCTAGGAGCCAGTTTCCATGGTTACCCACCACTTGGCCTTCTGGGATATGTCACTCTGAACAGGGACCTAACTTGAACCATGAATCAGAAGCAGACACAGGTGGCTCTTAATTCAGCTGACAGGTTTCTGCTGGGTTCCAGTTTTTGTTCTATTGTTTAATAAAATTGGGTTTTGTATAGGTATACTTGCATATACGTTGCCTTGTACTAGGCTAACTTTGAGCCATGCATTAGCAGATGCTCAACTTGTTAGATTTCGCTAAAAAGTTGTTCTGGGCTTATAAACCTTCACTTACAAATTAGACTTAGGTGATTTAATTGATAAGTCATTGGTTAATGTTTTCCAACCCGAAAATTTTATTGTTTTTTTCTTTTCAGTTCTGGAAAATTGAGTCAAAGATATCTTTACAGACCTTTTAATTGCACAATTGTTTTTCTCTCATTACAGAAGACAAAGGATGCACATCACAGGAGGGAGGAACTACTCCAACTTTTCCTATTCAAAAGCAAAGAAAAAAGCTTATTCAAGCTGTGAGGGACAATTCGTTCCTTATTGTTACTGGAAATACAGGAAGTGGTAAAACAACTCAACTTCCAAAATATCTATATGAAGCAGGTAATGATATTCTGGGATAATTTTGGGAGGTTTAAAAAAAATACCCTCTTGCCCTAGCCGATTTGGCTCAGTGGATAGAGCATCGGCTTGCAGACTGAAGGGTCCCGGGTTCGATTTCGGTCAAGGGCATATGCCCAGGTTGTGTGCTCGATCCCCAGTGGGGGGCATGCAGGAAGCAGCCAATCAGTGATTCTCTCTCATCATCGATGCTTCTATCTTCTCTCCCTCTCCCTTCCTCTCTGAAATCAATTAAAATATATTTTTAAAAATCCTCTATACCACAAATGCCCACTATTGGTTTTACAGACCCAATTCTTCTCTTGGTCTGTCCCTACATCTTCCCTGCTTCTCTGTGGTTTTATTTCAGATTCAGAGATTAGTTGAGATGGCAACTTTTCCATTTTTAATTACCATAATAATCCTAAGTAAAATTATAGGTGTATACTGATTCTCTGCTATAGAATAAGGTTGTCTTGCAGTAGACTATTAACCATTGGGTATTGAAATCATTTTTGGAGAGAGGGATATATTAATATATGTTGCTGACATTAGTATTTCTTGGTTCTTTCTCCAGAGCATTATCAGGTATTTATTTCCTGACTGTGCTAACACTAGCTAACAAATTACCCTTAAAGTGTCTTTTACTTTATTATGTTAAAACTTCCTAGCATAAGGTTAATATAGAATAAAATTATATTGGATATTATTCATATAAACAAATAAAAACTTCTTAGCTTATATATTAACTTACTCTTATGCATCAAACCTAAGATGCCTTTGATTAAGACATACCACTGTTTTTTACTATTAACTATTAATGGAGGAAAACTCGTCAATTGTCAGATGTATCTCCTTTTCAAAGATATTTTAAATGGTAAAAAAAAAAAAGTGCCTATAGAACCTATATAAAGTGATACATTTAAACTTCTGTGACAAAGATAAATCTACTTTAGGAAGTATGTGGAATTTTATGGATTCCTAGAGATTAAAGATGTTTGGCTTATTTTTTAAAAGATGTTTTTATTGATTTCAGAGTGGAAGGAAGAGGGAGAGAGAGATCAGCTGCCTCCTGCACATCCTTCACTGGGATCGAGCCCACTGTGCCCTGACCGGGAATTGAACCGTGACCTCCTGGTTCATAGGTCGATGCTCAACCACTGAGCCACACACTGGGCTTGGCTTACTCTTTAGAGTAAATCTTTATATTGGATTTTTCTTTTTAAATTGATTTCAGTGAGGAAGGGGGAGATAGAAACATCAGTGCTGAGAGAAAATCATTGATTGGCTGCCTCCTGCCTCCCCTTTCTGGGGATTAAGCCTGCAACCTAGGCATGTGCCCTTGACCAGAATCAAACCTGGGACACTTCAGTCCGCAGGCCGATGCTCTATCCACTGAGCCAAACCAGCTAGGGCTTTATATTGGATTTTAAAAAATCAGGCCTAATTAATATATGTACATTTTGAATGATTATTAATATGTATTCTTATTTTTAATAAATTTCCATGGTACAAATGTAATACTATAGTATGTTATTAATTTGCAGAGTTTTGGAAATACTTGAATAGTTTGTATTGATCAGAAATAATTTAGCTCTAATAAGAAGCAACTGTTGACATTATTGTGTATTTTTACTCTGGTTTTGATAGGGTTTTCACAACATGGTATGATCGGTGTGACTCAACCACGAAAAGTAGCTGCCATATCAGTTGCTCAGAGGGTTGCTGAAGAAATGAAATGCACTTTGGGATCCAAAGTAGGATATCAAGTTCGTTTTGATGATTGCAGCTCTAAGGTACAAAAGTTTTGTTGGTATTTGTTTAAGTACTGTAAACTTATAGAAAGAGTGAAGAAAATTATGAAAAATTTTAACTTTGAAATTCTATTTATATATATATATTTTTTTAAAAAAAATATATTTTTTATTGATTTTTTACAGAGAGGAAGGGAGAGGGATAGAGAGCTAGAAACATCGATGAGAGAGAAACATCGACCAGCTGCCTCCTGCACACCCCCTACTGGGGATGTGCCCGCAACCAATGTACATGCCCTTGACCGGAATCGAACCTGGGACCTTTCAGTCCGCAGACCGACGCTCTATCCACTGAGCCAAACCGGTTTCGGCACTATTTATATTTTTAATGAAACAAAATCTCAGATTAGAATTAATTTTTGTTGCCCATTGTTAATGCTTTGGAATGTCTGTTTAATCCATTTTCTCCGTTCTCAATTGGTTTCTAAGCGACAGTTACGTTTCTTTTTTTCTAAATATATTTTTATTGATTTCAGAGAGGAAGGGAGTGGGAGAGAGAGATAGAAACATCAGTGATGAGAGAGAATCATTGGTTGGCTGCCTCCTGCACGTCCCCTATTGGGGATCGAACCCACAAAACCGGCATGTGCCCTTGACCAGAATCGAACCTGGGACCCTTCAGTCCAAAGGCTGACACTCTATCCACTGAGCCAAACCTGCTAGGGCATGTTTCTTTTTCTTATAATTCTCTTATTTTATTTTTTAGCTGCAAGGATCCTACATGTAACTTAAATTTGTATTCTTTTAAAAATGTTTTATTGTAAAATATACATAACATAAAAATTTACCATTTTAAACATTTTTAGGTGTGCCATTCACTGGCATTAAGTACTTTCACAATGTGTCACCATCACTATTCTTCAAAACTTAGTCATTATCCCAGTAGAAACTCTGTATCTGTTAAATAGTAACCCCCCATCCTCTCTTCTCCCCAGCCCCTGGTAACCACTATTTTACTTTCTGTTTCTATGCATTTGCCTATCTCGTAAATGGAATCATACAATATTTTGTCCTTTGTGTTTGGTTTATTTCATTTGGCCTAATGTTTTTAAGGTTCATCTATGTTGTATGCTTGTATTCTTGAAGTCAGTGAAAAACTGACAACTAAATTAACAAAGTCAGAAAGTATTTTGTACTGAGCATCTTCTATATTCATGGCACTAAGTTTAAAATTGTTTTCTTTTTAATAGTTAATAGTTACAATTTACATTCTCTTGGGATTTCTTAATTTTATACCAGATACAAAATAATCCCTGATTTACATATGGTTCCTAATGGGAATGGTCATCAATTATGGCATAGAGTGACTCTCTAAAATATTGTCTTTGCCTTCCTAGTAGCCACTGCTACTGTCTTTCTTTTCCCTTCCATTGTTTTATGTATATCACTACTGTTAATTCCTAGCCGTGTTTAAAACTTTGTGTTTTAAACATTAGGAAACAGCGATCAAATATATGACTGATGGATGTTTATTGAAACATATTCTGGGAGATCCAAATCTTACCAAATTCAGTGTCATTATTTTGGATGAAGCCCATGAGAGAACTCTAACTACAGTAAGTATTTTAATGTATTTGTTATCTGTTAGACAGTTTACTTTGGGGTAGCTTTTTACTGTATAGAGGATTACCTCCTCTAATATTTTAATCGATTGAAATAGGGATTCTTTGGTTAGGAAAACAAAATATTTAAAAAGGGGTTGTTATGTATACTTGTGACTTATTAGAAATTTACTTTTCTTTCAGGACATCTTGTTTGGTTTATTGAAGAAGCTATTTCAGGAGAAATCTCCTAGCAGGAAGGAACATTTAAAGGTCGTGGTGATGTCAGCAACTATGGAATTAGCCAAGCTCTCTGCATTCTTTGGAACTTGTCCAATATTTGATATACCTGGAAGGCTTTATCCAGTCAGAGAAAAATTCTGCAATTTGATCGGCCCACGAGACAAAGAAAATACTGCATATATTCAAGCGGTATTACTTTGCATCTTTTTTATATCTGTGATTCTAGTTGATTATATAGTTTGATAATTTATTTGTTCCCCATTATTATCATTTAAAAATATATATATATATTTGTATTGACTTCCGAGAGGAAGGGAGAGAGATAGAAACGTCAATGATGAGAGAGAATCATTAATCAGCTGCCTTCTGCACACCCCACAGAGGGGATCGAGCCTGCAACCTGGGCATGTGCCCTGACCAGGTATTGAACCATGATTTCCTGGTTCATAGGTCAGTGCTCAACCACTGAGCCATGCTGGCCGGGCTATTATTATTATTATTTTAAATATATTTTTATTGATTTTTTTACAGAGAGGAAGGAGAGGGATAGAGAGTTAGAAACATTGAAGAGAGAGACACACTGATCAGCTGCCTCCTGCACACCTCCTACTGGGGATGTGCCCGCAACCAAGTTACATGCTCTTGCCCGGAATTGAACCTGGGACCTTTCAGTCCAAAGGCCAGTGCTCTGTCCACTGAGCCAAACTGGTTAGGGCAGGCTATTATTATTTTTTATTGATTTTTAGAGAGAGGGAAATCAAGAGAGAGAGCAACATGGATGTGAGAGGGAAACACCTGCCTCCTGACTGGGAATTGAACCCCCAATCTTCTGGTGTATGGGACAGTGCTCCAGCCAACCGAGCCACCTGGCCAGGCAGTTTCCTATTATTCTGATGGGCTCTCCTGAGACTTTTGAGAACCAAATTTAATTTTTCTGTGGAACAAGTGGAGGTGGGGGTAGAGGGCTGTATTTCCACTAGTATGTTATGTTTGTGTTTCTTGCTTTAGATTGTGAAAGTGACCATGGATATCCATTTGAACGAAATGGCTGGCGACATCTTGGTTTTTCTGACTGGTGAGCATTCAGTATCAGGTTTAAGATTACTGTTTATGAGAGGGCACATGGCACCACGATAAAGTGCTATCTTTGCTGGGAAATCTGGGTACTGCTCATGTTGCTGCAGCTTTTTATGACAATTTAAATAGTTATAGGTTTTATATCTTCTGTAAGATAATTCTACACTGCCATTAAAAATGCAAGTCTCATTAGTGAACATGTAAAACATACCGACCTTTTAGTAGAAAGATATTAAATGGTAAAGTATTAATATTTTTATTAGTCTATCTCATATAGAAGTATTACCACACTAAACAGTCCTGAATCTGAATGATTAATTTCATTATTTCCAAAGATATCCTACCAGCTCCTTTCTCCTTTAAGTGGCTGGGTGATACTATATGATAGCAGTATATAAGGTGTGGAATCCATGTCTCATAGATGAGCCTTTTTTGTAGGACAAAAATCCCAGATTAACGTGATTCTTCAAGTAATAGCATCCTATTAACGGAAATGAGTCATTTCATCACTCGCCTCCTACTTCGCCTTGTACTGATGTCAGAAGTGAGACATTGCAACACTCACTTTGCCATTTTAAGATCACTTAAGTATTTTGAAACACACCTAAATGCAGTATCTCCTGGACTAGAATCCCTTATGTTAATGATTAACCTTACTGAATCTTCCTCAAAAACCATGTTAAATAACATGAAAGGCTAGAAGATTATAAACATTTTTATTGCTTTAGAGAGTTAAATTACTTGGAAACTGGTGTTTCTTCTATTTTTTATTTTACTGTTGAGATTTGGTACAACTTATGTGTTCATCTCCTTTAGATCAAATGAGAAATTTAAAATAACTATTATGCAAAACTGATTTTAATTTAGAAGGCCTTTTTTTCACTCTTAAATTAATTTTGCTATTCAGTTGCTGATGATGTTTTCTCCCCTCATTTCAGGTCAATTTGAAATAGAAAAAAGTTGTGAATTACTTTTTCAGATGGCAGAGTCTGTTGATTATGATTATGATGTTCAAGATACCACTCTAGATGGCTTATTAATATTGCCATGTTATGGATCTATGACAACAGGTAATTCCTCATTAGCATAGGACATTTGACTGATTTTTAAAAGAACATTTTATTGAAAAATCACATAGGTGCAGAAAAGTGCACACACAAGTCCTAAATGTTTATTTTTAGGTCAATGAATTTCACAAACTGCGCTCACCTTTGTAACTAACACCCAGAACATGAAACGGAACATTAAGAGAACCAGCATCCCTTGAGAGAAGTGATTTTTTTCTTGAAGTCTCTTCTAAGGGTCTTCCACATGCCCCTTACCATTATTAAGAGTGACCTACATCTTCTCCCACCGGAACAAAATATTGTTGGTAATTTTTCAAAATAAGGACTATAATTTCTTGATAGTAGCACCGTAAGTCAAGCTTTATTCGCCATGGCCACAGAGCTTCTACAAGTCTTACGTATCCAGATATATCTGAGACTAAACACAGTGGGGTTTTTTTATTTTTTACTTTTACTTTTTTAGAGAGAGAGAAACATTGATTTGTTGTTCCACTTATTCATTCCTTCATTGGTTGATTCTTGTATGTGCCATGACCAGGGATCGAACCAGCAACCTTAGTGATGATGCTCTAACTAACTGAGCTACCTGGCCAGGGCAACACTGGATTTTTTTTTTTTTAAGTATATTTTATTGATATTTTACAGAGAGGAAAGGAGAGGGATAGAGAGTTAGAAACATCGATGAGAGAGAAACATAGATTCAGCTGCCTCTTGCACACTTCCTACTGGGGATGTGCCCGCAACCAAGGTACATGCCCTTGACCAGAATTGAACCTGGGACCCTTCAGTCCGCAGGCGGACGCTCTATCCACTGAGCCAGACTGGTTAGGGCGCAACACTGGATTTTTTAAGTATTCACATATTAACCCACTTTTCAAGAATGATGTAAATTCAAAGAGCATGTGCAAACTCTTATTCTGATACTTGTTCATGATAAATATTAAATGAGGTTTAGAGTTTTTGTGTAAAACTATTTTATTAGAGATTTGATTTTGTAAAACTAAAGGGAAATTAACTGTAACTGCCTGGAGTTTGATTTGGATTAGCATTTACTAGTAACGTAATGTAAAAAACATTTATGTTTTTTAATGTGTATTTTTGTTTTTATTGAGTAGGTGATTCTTTTCATATTAATAAAAAAAAGTTCAGGAATATATGTGTTGGTAAATAACCATAGACCACATGCTATTATGGAAATTTCTTTTGTGATGATATTAGGCCCTTGCTCTCGATATTGAAATCTACTTTTAGATTTTTACATCTTAAAAGGGAATTCTTAAGGTCATTATTATATATTTAAGGTTCTTATTGTTTTCTGGGGATTTGATCTAATGACTCTTAAAATTTGCTTTGAAACTGATAAGGTAATTAAAAACAATATGGTTGCTTTATTATTAACCATTAACTAACTATATTTTTTCATATAAAGTAAATATATTCAGATATATATTTTTTCATATAAAGTAAATATATTCAGATATATACCTCCCTGAAATCAATAAATGTGTTTTTATTGATTTCAGGGAGAGTAAGGGAGAGGGAGAGAGAAAAAAAAATCAATGATGAAAGAAAATCATTGATTGGCTGCCTCCTGCACACCCCCTTCTGGGGATCGAGCCCGCAACCTGGGCATGTGCCCTTGACTGGAATCGAACCTGGGACCCTTCAGTCCACAGGCCGACACTCTATCCACTGAGCCAAACCAGCTAGGGCTATTCTTTCCTTCTTATTACCACATTGAAAATAACGTTCTATATCTGCTCTTGCTTCTTGTTTAGCATCCTGAAATCCAGTTTTTATACTGTTAAAGGTTGCCAGTGACTTATTTTTCAAATCTCATGGCCGTGATGTATTTTGATTTTGTGAGGACAATAATAGGTCTTTGAAATGCTATCTTTTGGGATACTATTTAATTATCTAGTTCTCCTGACCAATCTTTCGCTAAGGCTTCTGCCTTCCCACTTTGTCCAGCCTTTGTACCCTTCTAAATGTGACTACTTTCTAGTTTCATTCTTAGCTTGCTATTTTCTTAAAAATGTGTTTTGGTGAAGTTGGATCCTAGGATTCACCTGTCACTTCTCTGTGGACGGTTCTTGAAAGCTCTCTCTAGTTCAGATCCACTCCTGTGTCCTAGACCTCCTGGGTTTCTTCACTTGGCTTTCTGGTCTTACCTACATCATTCAGTCCAAACAGGTGGCAACTCCTGCAGGTGTTCTTTACCCTTGTCTTATCCAGATCTTTCATTCTTTTTCATTATCGTTGTTAGAATTGGGATCCTTAGTTTGTCTTTCTGAGTTGTTACCGTAGCCTGCTAACCGGTTTTCCCTGATTTTATTGGCCGTCCTGCGTGCAGTGCTGATCTTCCAACAGATCAGCTCTGATTGTGTCAGTCTCCCTGTTGGGTACCTTCAGGTATTATTCCCGACTGAATTAAAGTGCCAACTTACTAAGTTGCCATTCAGTATCCTTCCAGCATGACTGCAACCTGCTTTCAGCCTAATTCCCAGTGCATGTGCACATGTGGGGCTGGGTGTGAGTAGAGCCATTACTGAAGGGTTGTATTTATTTTAGTTTCCTTTCCTTCCCTTCCAAGGGCGAGCTATTCGCGATCCATTATGAGCATAATAGGTTTTTTAAAAAAATGTATTTTTATTGATTTCAGAGAAGAAGGGAGAGGGAGAGATAGAAACATCAATGATGAAAGAGAATTATTGATTGGCTGCCTCCTGCACGCCCCTCACTGGGGATTGAGCCACACCCAGGCATGTGCCCTTGACTGGAATTGAACCTAGGACCCTTGAGTCCGCAGGCCGATGCTCTATCCACTGAACCAAACCAGGTAGGGCGAGCATAATCGTTTTCATTACAGCAGTTAGTAACAGTGCAAAGTAGCATTCAATGGAGCTGATGAGGCACTAAGTAATGGGCGAGGTGGAGTTAGACAGGGTAGGGAGAGTGTCAGGTTCCTGGGACTGTCGGCTTTCTCTGTAAACTTGCTTAATACAACACTTTTTTTTCCTTTATTATTGCTATTTCGGGTGGTGGGGAAAGACACTGTTATCATGTTATTTCCTTTATCATGTTATTTCCTTTATCATGTTATTTCCTTCAGGAACAGAAAACTTGAACTTGGGAGTGAGGAGAGGGAAGAAGGGTTTCCTGCTTGTAGCCTGTAGGAAGGGGGTTCAAAAATGACCCATATCTAAGTTTAGCGAATCAGTAAAAAGTATAATGTGGATATTTTATACTTGCTTATTTCTGGGCTAGTCATGAGGGTGGCTGAGTGTTTAAAGAGACATCTTAAAGTATGTTGTTAACTGGCATAAAAAATTCTCACCTCTCAAGTATGAAGAAGTGCTGTGGTGTCCTTTCCACTGCCGAGGTTACACGATCCTGCTCCCTGGGCTGAACTCCCCAACCCCACCCTTTGTGACATTCTCTCAAGCTAGAAGTGCTGGTGGTATTTTTGAATCTTTTTCCTCCCACATCTTTTTTGGTGACTGTGTTTGCTGTTTCCTTAACTTGAACGTCTTCTTTCTCTCTTATTCTCTCCTCTCACTGGCTGAAATCCTGCTATTTTGTTTCACCAACTCCATAAAAATTTTTCCCAATTTCCCTCCTCACAACTGGCTGTGATCTCTTCTTCATTTTGAACCTCATGCTTTGCTGTACCTCTTGTGGCACTTAACACATTCTACCTCGTGTTGTGGTTGTCTTATCCTCTCGAAGAGGTTGTGAACCTCTTGAAGGCAAGCACAATATTTTGAAAAAGTCCTGATTAAATACTTGTTAGACTGAGTTCCAGATTTTTTACTTTCTGCGGGACTTTCAACAAATGCTCTGACTAGAATCTTTTTCTTGTTTCTCTCAAACCTCTTTGCTCTTCTGACTTCCTTCTTTGGATCAAGATATTGCAGTTTCTCAGGTTTGTCATGCATCTAGGGAAAGCTGAACCCCACAAGAAGGTATGAACTGAAATATACCTGTTTCTACCTAAGTGACACATATTTGCATGGAATTAGACAATTTTAGCACTAAAAGTAATGATCGAATTCAGTGCTTAGTCTCTTTTAGAGGGTAGGGTCTCAGATTCTTCTAAAAAGGTAATAAAAGTCATGACTTGTTTCTCTAGAAAAATGCACACACACACACACACACACACACTTGCTCACAGACATATATATGGTCTTGCATAATCAGACTTCTTTATTTTACAGTAGAGGCTGAGTGATGTCCCTGACGTCACATGGTACATATGTATTTGATTACTGGTTATTTATTCAGTAGTGGGCGATAAAACAGTATGTGTTTCCAGAATACATGAAGAAAAGGAAAGGAGTTTTACCTTGAATTAATGTATAACATTTTAAAAGAGGAAAACTGCTTGCTTAATTATTACATAAATCCCCAAATAGTTTTCTTCCTGCAAAACAAAGACATTACCTCAATATGGTAGGTAACTAGAATTTGCTTTGTTTATAATAGTTTCTTTAAATGTTAAGATTAAAGGTATGGGGGAATAATATTAGTGAGCTTCACATAAAAACTTCTACTCTGTGTGGAACTTCCCCAAATGAAAAAATATTTCTTCGGCTTATAAAGAAATACATACTTAAAAAAAAATCAGCAAAGTAAGAAAATTACTTAAACTTAGATCCCACTAACATGGTTAAGTACTAATCACTATTAACATATTGAGATATATTGTTCTGGACTTTTTCTTTATACATTTAAATATATTTTTATTGTTTTTTATTTTTTATTTTACTTATTTTTATTTATTTATTTTTTTTTTTATTGACTTTTTACAGAGAGGAAGGGAGAGGGATAGAGAGTTAGAAACATCGATGAGAGAGAAACATCGATCAGCTGCCTCCTGCACATCCCCCACTGGGGATGTGCCCGCAGCCAAGGTACATGCCCTGGGACCTTTCAGTCCGAAGGCCGACGCTCTATCCACCGGTTTTGGCAATTGTCTTTTATTTTTATTTATTTATCCTCACCCGAGGATATTTTTCCATTGATTTTTAGGGAGAGTGGAAGAGAGAGGGAAAGACGAAAGAAACATTGATGTGAGAGAAACACATCAATTGGTTGCCTCCAACCAGGGCTAGGGCCCAAGGAACCTGCAACCAAGGTACGTGCCCTTGACCGGGATCGAACCCGGGACCCTTTGGTCCGCAGGCCGACGCTCTATCCATTGAGTCAAACTGGCTAGGGCTATTTTTATTCTTTTTTTTTTTTTTTAACAAAAAATGGGATTATGTTACATGTGTTCTTTTATGTTTTTCTTTTTTGTCCTTTGTAGAAATTTTAAAACTATAGAAAAGTACAAAAAAATTTCATTTCCCCTTATCTAGAATTAGTACATTGTTAGTGTCTTAGCATATTTGCATCAGTTTTCTTTAAAGAAATAGCTTCAAATATCTTCATCCAGAAATAATTATCTTTAATGTTAGGAAAACCGTTTTTCAGGTATGTGTGTATGTGTTGTATATGTGTGTGTATGTGTGTTGTGTACACATATAGAAGGATAACTAAATAGGTAAGTTAATGGGAATGGTTTTTAAAAGTGAGATTGCACTATTTTTAATTTTTTGATTTAAAAAATATATATATTTATTGATTTCAGAGAGGACTGGAGAGGGAGAGAAGATAGAAACATCAATGATGTGAGAGAATCATTGATCAGCTGCCTCCTGCATGGCCCACAACCCGGTCCCATGCTCTTGACTGGAATCGAACCCAGGACCCTTCAGTCCGCAGGCTGACGCTGTATAATTTTTCCTCAATTGAGTGATTGTTTTATATATAGAGAGAGGAAGGGAAAGAGAGAGAGAAAAACATCGATTTGTTGTTTCACTTATTTATGCATTCATTGGTTGATTCTTGTATGTGCCCTGACTAGGGATCAAACCTGTAGCCGTGGCATATTGGGAGGATGTTCTTACCAACTAAGTTACTCTGCCAGGGCACTATTTTTTAAAAATATATTTAATTTTACTTGAATTTACTTGAAGAAATTATTAAACTTCAAGTTAATCTTTACCACATGAGATAATATTTTATAAACGTTTGCTTTAAAGTTTAGCAAGATGAAAATACTAAGCTGAAGTTAATATCTTCTTTCAGAATGTATTTGATTGGAGATCTTATCTGTTTACCTATCTGATGAGGATTTAAATACTTTTACTCTTCTATATCCTCTTCTAATTTTTGTTATATTATTCAGATGTATTTAGTGTTTACCATCAATTTTTTTAAACTGTTTTTTTCATTCCTACATTACTTTTGGTTAACTTTAGATTGGCTTACTTTTGTTAATTTTTTTAAAATAGAAGGGCTCTTGAGTGTTACTATTTTTTTTAATATTTTTATTTATTTCAGGGAGGAAGAGAGAAGGAGAGGTATAGAAACATCAGTGATGAGAGATAATTATTGGTTGGCTGCCTCCTGCACGCCCCACTCTGGGGATCGAGCCCGCAACCTGGGTATGTGCTCTGACTGGGAATTGAACCGTGACCTCCTGGTTCATAGTTCAGTGCTCAACCACTGAGCCATGCCAGCTGGGCTTGAGTACTATTTTTTGTTGCTCTTTTATGTTTGAGAATGTCCAGCTTTTGCCTTTATTCTTGAAATACATCTTGGCTGGGTTTTATGTTCTTGGGTCACACTTTCTTTTCCTTAGAAATTGGTAGACGTTGTCCAGTGGTCTACTGGCATTGAATGTTGCTGTGGAGGCGTCTGAGGCCAGCCTGATTTTTCCCCCTTCCTTGTAAGTGATTTGCTTTTTCTGTCTGATTGCCTGAAAATTTTAATTTTTATCCTTAAAGACCAAATCCATCTTTCTATTTAATTTACACCCAGGCCTCTTAAGGCCTGGGAAGTGCCAGGAACTCAGAAATACTCTCTTGTCAACTCGCAAGTCTAATTCATTTTTCTCTCTCTTTAGACTAGATTTCTCTCCTTCACTTTCATTAGTGATTTTCCTATGGCAAGTTTATTTTTCCTCTTTGCAAGAGACTAGCCTAATCAAATTGAGCGTCTCTTGGACCTTCTTCCAAATTCATAGGAGAATCAGATTGGCCCAACTTGGGGGAGATGTTTATCCTTGGTGCCATAAATCAGAGCAAGTACCATTCTATAAGCATTGCTCCTGGGGCCCACCCTTCAGAATGTGTGGGTAGTGGACATGAGTGTGGTGTTACTTGTTTAGAGAGGTAGTCATGAGTTGGGTAGATACTGAAAAAGTAAAAACTACTTAGCTAATCAATCTTTAAGGCAGAGAGAGGTCCTTAATCTGTAGCCCTTGGATGGGAATTGTTTGAATTTTGTGTGTGTGTGTACATACGTGTCTTTTAATGGAGAAGAGGTACACTGTTTTAAAATATTCTCAAAGGGAGCTATGACCTACATAAAGGTGTCTGCTGTAGGGTTTATTTTAGCAATAATAAACTGAGTTCATGGCTCTAGAAACCTTAACAGTGAAAGGTGAGGAAAAATAGTTTTGCTATTATATTTTGAATTCAAGATAATTAAAGAGGTGAAGAGAGAATATAACTTTTAATGCAAAGAAGTTACTTTTTCAAAACTTGAGTTTGACAATGCATGTTATAAATTAGTATTTTCCTTTTACACATGTTTTAGATCAACAGAGGAGAATATTTTTGCCACCTCCACCTGGAATTAGAAAATGTGTCATATCCACTAATATTTCTGCAACATCTTTGACAATAGATGGAATCAGGTACAACTTTAAAAAATCCTTTTAAAGCCAAGAAAGCCACTTAGCTAATCATAAAACATTGAGTTTGCTTCTTCGTGCCCTCCACTAATTCCCTTCTCACCTGCTTAACTTGTAGTCACCTATCATTTTTGTAATTACTGATTGCAATAAATAGGGAAATGGAGTAGGAACTGCATATAATATTTCTGTTCACTCTTTTTTTTCTTTTCTTAAGAATATTTTTTATTGATTTCAGGAAGGAAGGGAGAGGGAGAGAGAAATAGAAGCATCAATGATGAGAGAATCATTGATCGGCTGCCTCGTGCACATCCCTTACTAGGGATTGAGCCCACATGTGCCCCAGGCATGTGCCCCAAATGGGAATCAAACCATGACCTCCTGGTTCATGGGTTGATGCTAACCACTAAACCACAGCAGCTGGGCTCAAATTTGTATAACATAAAATTAACATTTAACACTGAACAATTAAGTAGTATTTAGTACATTTACAACATTGTGCAACCACCAACTATATCGTTTTTAAAAATATATATATTTTTGAAAATTATATTATTGATTTCAGAGAGGACGGGAGAGGGAGAGATAGAACTATCAATGACAAGAGAGAATCATTGATCAGCTGATCAATGATGAGAGAGAATCATTGATTGGCTGCCTCCTGCATACCCCCCACTGGGATCGAGCCCAAACCCGGGCATGTGCCCTTGACTGGAATCGAACCCAGGACCCTTCAGTCTGCAGGCCAACACTCTATCCACTGAGGCAAACCAGCTAGGGCAACTCTGTCTAGTTTTAAAACATTTTTATCACCCCAAAATAAAACCCTGTACCCTTTAAGCAGTAACTCAGGATATGGTATATATGCCATTATATGTATACTAGAGGCCCGGTGCATGGATTCATACACTGGTGGGGTCCCTCAGCCTGGCTTGTGCCCTCTCGCAATCCGGGACCCCTTGGGAGATGTTGGACTGCTGGTTTTGGCCCAATCCCCGCAGGCCAGGCTGAGGGACCCCAGCAGTGCACGGATCTGTGCACCGGTCCTTTAGTATGCATATAAGATCTTTGGTTAATTTCTTCCCGCCCTCCCCCCTTCCTTCTGAGATTCATCAGTCTGTTCCATGTTTCCATTCCTGTGTGTTGAGCGTCTGCCCCCTGGTGGTAAGTGCACATCATAACTACCAGTCGAACGGTCGCTTAGGCTTGTGTGTGTGTGTGTGTGTGTGTGTGTGTGTGTGTGTGTGTGTGTATCATAATTTATGCATCTATTCATCTCTTAATGGGCCATGGACAGTTAGGTTGTTTCTACCTTTTGGTTCTTACAAATAGTGCTGCTGTGAACATACATCTACAAGTATGTTTTGAGTCCTGTTTTCAGTTCTTTGGGGTGCTTACTTGGGAATGGATTTCTGGGTCATATGGTAATTCTGTGTTTAACATTTTGAGAAACCTTCAAACCTTTTTCCACATTACATTGGCTGAACCATTTTACATTTCCAGCAGGAATGTATGAAGCTCCAATTTCTTGACTTCCAAGTTTTACAGTTAACATTAAAGTCATCATGTAGTTGTTAGTTTGGTGGAAAAGGAGAATCCATAGTGGTTGAAAATTAACAACTCTTTCCTTATTTTCTAGAAACTTAACTTGTTTTCATTTTTCTTAGATATGTGGTAGATGGTGGCTTTGTGAAGCAGTTAAATCACAATCCCAGATTAGGGTTGGACATCCTGGAGGTGGTTCCAATTTCAAAGTAAGTCGCTATGTCACGCCTTTTTGTTCAAAGAACAGTGGATTAGATAATTTCTAGTTGGTTCAGGGTGGGAGGTGAATTGCTTAGGAAACACAGAACATTTTTTTTTTAATCTTTATTGTTGAAAGTATTACATGTATTCCCCATCTTTTCCCCATTGTCTCCTTCTAGCCTGCCCCTACCCCCCACACCTGGCCTTCACCACCCTATTGTCTGTGTCCATATGCATACAAGTTCTTTGGTTGATCTCTTCCCACCCACCTACCTCCGCCTTCCCTCAGATTTGAGTCTGTTCCATACTTCTATATCTCTGGATCTATTTTGCTCATCAGCTTATTTTGTTCATAAATTTCCACATATGAGTGAGATCATGTGATAGTTGTCTTTCTCTGACTGGCTTATTTTGCTTAGCATAATACTCTCCAGGTTCTTCCATGCTGAACATTTTGGGGACTTTTGTTTTTCTTTCTTCTAAAGGAGCGAGGCATTACAGCGAAGTGGTCGAGCTGGTAGGACTTCCTCAGGAAAATGCTTTCGGATCTATAGTAAAGATTTTTGGAACCAGTGTATGCCCGACCATGTGATCCCTGAGATTAAGAGAACTAGTTTGACATCTGTAGTTCTGACCTTAAAGTGCCTTGCCATACATGATGTTATAAGGTATGTAGACAGCTTTTTAAAAAAGGAAAATGTGTTGGAGTGGAGCCTGTTATTTCTCAAATTCTTTTGAAGTATTTGGCTCAGATATCCCTATATCTCAAGATTCAAGTAAACCCATACAAAAGGCTTCTTTATGATGCTTTACTACAATTTGATCCCTTGCTCATATTTGTTTTAAAGTACGTTTTAATTGATTTCAGACAGGACGGGAGAGGGAGTGAGAGATAGAAACAACAATGATGAGAGAGAATCATTGATCGGCTGCCTTCTGCACACCACCTACTGGGGATCGAACATGCAACACAGGCATATGCTCTAACTGGAATCAAACCATGACCTCCTTGTTTATAGCTCAACCTTCAACCACTGAGCCATGCCAGGCAGGTCCTTGCTCATATTTTAACCTTGGTTTAATGGTGTGCCTCATGCTGATATTATTTTGCTCATTTAATGACCACTGTTTATCTGTTATGAAAGGTATATAATGATCATAATCCCAGATAAAATGGTGGGGTTTTTTGTAGCATCTTTGGTAGAGCCAGCTTTGTGTACTGTGCATTGTGAGAAATGGTGGTACTTGAGTAGTTTTTTGCTTTCACTAAGCTTAAGTTACATTGGAGAAACAAGATTGGTATAATCAAGTAACTGTTGCTCCTGTTTAAAAGTATGTACACACATATATATATTCATGCTTGGTTATATGCCACTGTTATCCTTTGTGAATATTATTAATTCTCTTATGTTTATTAATGGTATTGTGGTTATGTAAGAGAATGTCCTTATTTTCAGGGGATGCATGCTGAGTATTTTGGGGATGAATAAGCATTGTATTTGCAACTTGCCTTAAGAGTTCAGGAGAAATTAAGTAATTGGCACATACAGATACATAAAGCAAATATGGTAAAATTGAATATACTTGCCTTTTTATCAAAAGCCATTTTGAAGTACTATTAAACATTTTGTAATTTTTGGCCACTTTCAATGAATTTTTCTCCATTGTTTTATAAGCTTGTAATAAAATTATGGACTACAGAACAGAATAGAGTTGACATTGGGCTGTGAAGAATGGGGCAGGATTCAGATAAGTAAAGAGGAATGGCAAGAGTGTTCCAGCTAAGGAGATCAAAAAGAGGTGCTTCTTGAATTAATAAAAGACTATGATTTAGAAAAACTTATTACCTCTTTTGCTGAATGCTGATCATGATCATAGAATGCCTTAAAAAAGGAAGAAGAGAAAGAGTATTTGAAAAATACTAGGAGCGCTAAGACCTTGTAAAGGAAGTTTCAAGTCTGTATAAAATCTTACTGTGTTCAATAAATGGGATCTCATTTTATATCTCATGTAAACACACAGGTTTCCTTATTTGGATCCACCTAATGAGAGACTTATTTTGGAAGCCCTTAAACAACTTTATCAGTGTGATGCTATTGACAGGTAAAAAGACAACCAAACAAAACCCCTCCCCAAAACCCAACCACAACAGATGTTAATTTCTTTTTAAAATAGGGTTCTTAATACTTTCCTTATAGGTATAAAATAATTTGTTTGAATTGAGTGGATTGTTTTACCTGAAATTAGAAATTGTCCTCAGCCTTTTTTCACCACAATTCTGATGTTACAAATTATACCGTAAAATGAATTTTGTTCAACATTGGTACTATTTAACAAGTAATTTCTGAATACTATTTCAGTGCCAGGCATTATGCTGGGTATATCAAAATGATAAGAGAACCAGAATCCTTGTTCTCATGATTGTGTGATGGGGAAGGATTTGGTAATTATCACTTATTACTTCCATTACTTCAATGACATCCTCTGTGTTTCCACAGTATTTTGTGTCTTTTATTACACTACTTTATTCTGCATCATTGTTTAGGATTTTGAAAGTACTGGCCCTTGACAACAAGGAATTTATTATCTTGATGTTTTTCTTACCTATGACTACAGTGTATCATGTTTCTTGAATTGAATTGAATTTATGGGGGTGATTGAAAGTAATCTAAATTATATCTGATTTATTCTGAATGATGAGCATTTCATTTGTACTCTCCCAAGGTAGAAAGACATAAGAACTTTTTTTTTCTATTAAGGAATGGCCATGTGACCAGGTTGGGTTTGTCTATGGTAGAATTTCCTCTCCCTCCACATCTGACATGTGCAGTAATAAAGGCTGCTTCTCTGGACTGTGAAGATCTACTACTTCCAATAGCAGCAATGTTGTCTGTGGAAAATGTCTTCATTAGACCTGGTAAGAAGTTTATTGAAGAGATTTACTTTTAATTAATAGACTTGAACCCTGGCTGAGTAGCTCAGTTGGTTAGAGTGTTGTCCCAATACACCAAGGTTTGATCCCCAGTCAAGGCACATATAAGAATTGACCAATTAATGCATAAATAAGTGAAACAACAAATCTATGTTTCCTTCTCTCTCTCTCTCTCTCTCTCTCCCTCTCTCTCTCTCTCTCTCTCTCTCTCTCTCTCTCTCTCCTCTCTCTCTCCCTCTCCCCCCTTCCTCCCTCCCTCCATCCCTCTCTCCCTTCCTCTCCTTCCTTCCCTCCTGTCTCTTTAAAAATAAAAGAAAAATTAATAGACTTTATTTTTTAGAACAGTTTTAGGTTTATAGAAAAATTGAAGGAAAGTACAGATACACACACAGTTTCTCCTATTATTAACATCTTTCATTATTCTGGTGCATTTGTTACAATTGATGAGCCAATATTGATACATTATTATTAATTAAAGGGATCACTGTGCTGTATGGTCTGTGTGTTTTGACAAATCTGTAATGACACCTACCCACCATTACAGTATTATACAGAATAGTTTCATTGCCCTAGACCAGTGGTCGGCAAACTCATTAGTCAACAAAGCCAAATATCTACAGTACAACGATTGAAATTTCTTTTGAGAGCCAAATTTTTTAAACTTAAACTTCTAACGCCACTTCTTCAAAATAGACTTGCCCAGGCCATGGAAGAGCCACACTCATGGGGCCAAAGAGCCGCATGTGGCTCGCCGAGCCGCAGTTTGCCGACCACGGCCCTAGACATTTCCTGTGCTCCACCTATTCATCCCTACATCCTTTCCCCAAACCCCTTACAACCATGAATGTTTTTACTGTCTCTTTAACTTGGCTTCTTTAACTTAGCAATGTACATTTAAGGTTTCTCCATGTCTTTTTGTGGCATGAGAGCTCATTTCTTTTTATTGTTGAATAATATCACATTGTATGGAATTTGTTTATCTATTCACCTATTGCTTCAATTATGAGTAAAACTGCTATAAACATCTATGTGCAGGTTTTTGTGTAGACTTAGGTTTTCAATTCATTGCTGAATAGTATAAGAATATGTTTAGATTTGTAAGAAACTGCCAAACTGTTTTCCAGACCTAAAGGTCTGCACTGTTTTGCATTCCTACCAGCAATGAGTCTGAGAATTCCTGTTGCTCCACAACTTCACCAGTATTTGATGTTACCGGTGTTTTGGATTTAGATCATCTTAATGATCTTAATAGGTGTGTAGTGGTATCTCACTGTTGTTTTAATTTGTTGCCCCCTGGTGACATGATGTTAACCATCTTTTTATATGCTTACTAGAGGCCCGGTGCACGAATTCATGCATGGGTGGAGTCCCTCTGAGTGGCCTGCAGGGATCGGGCCAAAACCCGTAGTCCAGTGTGGCCTGCAGCTCCTTCTTGCTGCTCCTGCCGCGGGCTCGCGCCCAATCAGTCCCAATCAGGAGAGGCTTGCACTGCCGAATTAGCACTCACCAACCATGAGCCCTGCGTCTGGCACACTCCCAAGGGGAGTGGCCTGTGGGATAGAGCTGAAACCGGCTCTCCAACATCCCCCAAGGGGTCCTGGATTGAGAGAGGGCGCAGACCAGGCTGAGGGACCCCACCGGTGCACGATCGGGCCGGGGAGAGACTGCGGGAGGGCTCCAGGGTGTGTCCGGCCCATCTCGCTCAGTCCCAATCAGCTGGACCCCAGCAGCAAGCTAACCCCCTGGTGGTCAGTGCACGTCATAGTGAGCAGTTGAGCAGCCTTAGCATATTATGCTTTGATTGGTTATTCTGCCGTTTGGTCTATTTGCATATTACCCTTTTATTATACAGGATTATTATATAGGATTTGCCATGTATAGTCTTCTTTGGTGTCTGTTCTGGTCTTTTTAAATTGGGTTGTTTGTTCTCTTATTGTTGAGGCTTTAAAAAATGTTTATTTATTGAGTTTAGAGAGAGAAAGAGAGAGAGAGAAAGAAAACATTGATTTGTTGTTCCACTTATTTGTGTGTTCACTGGTTGATTCATGTATGTGCCCTGACCAGGGATCAAACTCACAACCTTGGTGTATCAGGCTGACACTCTAACCAACTAAGCTACCTGGCCAGGGTGCCTCTTATTGTTGAGCTTTATATTTGTATATTTTGGATAACTGTACTTTATCAGATATGTTTTTTGCAAATATTTCTCCCAGTCTGTGGCTTGTCATCTTGTTTTCTTGACATTATCTTTTGCAGAGCAGAATTTTTTAATATTAATGATATTCCGCTGACCAATTATTTCTTGCATGGGTCACGCCTTTGGTGTTTTATCTAAAAAGTCATCACCATACCTAAGGTCATCTAGATTTTCTCCTATGTTATCTTCTGGGAGTTGGATGTCCATTTGTTGCAGCTCCGTTTGTTCAAAAGACTGTCTTTTGTCCCTTGAAATGCGTCTGCTCCTTTGTTAAAGATCATTTTATTGTATTTGTGTGGGTCAGTTTCTGACTTTACTATTTCCCTGTTTTGGCTATTCTGAGTCTTTACCCTTTGTATATAGACTTTAAAATCAGGTTGTTGATATTCACAAAATAACTTGCTAGGACTTTAATTGGGATGTATTGAATCTATAGATCAAGTTGGAAAAAACTGACATCTCGACAGTATTGTCTCCCTATCCATGTTCATGGAATATTTCTCCATTTATTTAGATCTCCAGTATTTCTGAGGATTTATTTATTTATTTTTATTGTTATTTAAAAATTTATATTGCATTTATAGGGATGCCTTTGGTTAATAAAAATTATATGAGTTTCAAGTGTACAGTTCTATAATACATCATCTCTTTATTGTATTGTGTGTTTACTGCCACTGAAAAAATGCTTTTATTGATTTTAGAGAGAGAGGAAGGAAGAGGGAGAGAGATAGAGATAGAAACATCAATGACAGAGAAACATTGATTGGCTACCTCCTGTACTCCCCCTACTGGGGATTGTGTCTTCCACCCAGGCACGTGCTCTGACCAGAATCGAACCAAAGACTTCTTGGTGCATGAGTCGACGCTCAACCACTGAGCCACATCGGGTGGGCTCACTGACCATTTTTTGATTGCCATATACCTAGCCCTGTCGGACGTGAAACTGAGGACAAGCAGTTTTTTCATTTTGTTATCCTTTAACTTAGTTGTTTAAAATAGGGAGTATGTGATGTTCCTGGTGGGGAGAGTTAATTTCCTTTCACTGGTAAGGGAAGATAATATGGTGAACCTTTGCCCTGTTGTATAGTACATTAGTAATATATTAATCTTTTTTTCCCAAGCATCAAAAGAAAAGGTAGTTTAGCCCTTGTACCCTCAGAGGATTGTTTTGAGGTTTTCATGTCTTTAAACTTCTGCTTGTTTCTTTTCTTGGTGTGTCATCATGGGATACAGCTTAGTATGTCACATGTCAGCTTTGCTTTCTTCCGGTGGGGTCACAGTATTTCATTTGTAAAACCAGGGGCTGGATTAAGGTGATCCAATTCTCATAGTCTTGTAAGGCCAGAAAAAGGAAATGTTTTTCCTTGTTGGAATATCCTCTATAATAAAAGCCTAATATGCAATTTGTCCCCTCCACTGGGAGTTTGACTGCTCACTATGTCGTGCGCTGACCACCAGGGGGCGGCGAGGAACATGGTGGATGTCAGTGACACACTGCAACCTCTCGCTGGCTACCTGGGGGTGGGGGTGACAGGGACAGAGGTGCGGTGTGTCCACCAAGCTCACTCTCACTCCCCCTGCTAACCTCCCCCGGGATAACAGGGCTCGCACACTGGGTAAGCCCCACGCTCAGGTGCTGGGCGCCTGTGAGGAGCCTGACCTGCACCCGTGCAGCGCGGCGTCTTCTGGGTGTGCCGGGACACAGCCGCTGGGACCACAGGGGCAGGTTGGGCTTCCTGTGGGTTCGCACAGTAGCTGGTCTGCGAGGCCGGCCGGGAGAGAGAGTGTTGCCCGCCTGGCTTCATGTGGTGCCGCTGGGCGGCCCAGAGGCCCACACTGCGCCCTGGCCCGTGGCGGCTGGCCACGCTCACCACATCTCCACGTGGGGACTCAGGTGCCGTGACTCAGGTGGAGTGGGGGTGCGTGTTGGGGCCCGGGGACCCAGGTGCTGCCCAGGGCCCAGAGGTCAGCTGGGACCTGCCCTTCCACACCAGACGCTCACACTTGGATCACCGGCCAGGCCTAGTGACCACACCCGTGCATGAATTCTGTGCACCAGGCCTATAGTTTAAATAGCTGAAACCAGTCTGGTATTAGCCTTCTTTTTTGGGGGTAACATTTTGTAATACAATTTTGAACTTACAGAACTGTTGAAGGAATATGACAGGCCTTGGCCTGGTAACTCATTTGGTTAGAGCATCAGCCTGATACACCAAGGTTGTGGGTTTGATCTGTGCTCAGGGCACATATAAGAATCAATCAATGAATGCATAAATAAGTGGAACAACAAATTGATGTATCTCTCTCTCTCTCTTCCTCTTTCTCTAAAAAAATCAATTAAAAAAAAGAATATGAAATAAACTCCTTTATACCTTTTATCTAATTTCAGCAGTTTTTAATATTTTGCTGCATTTGCTTAATTATTCTATGTATATGCATATATACATATATATTTATAAATATACATTTTCTTATTCTGAATCATTTGAAAGTAAATTGGAAAGATTGTGCTCTCTTACCACAAAATATTTACTTGTATGTTTACTAAGAACAAGGGCAATATCTTATTTAACCAAAGTCAAATGATCAAAATTAGGAAATTTAACATCGATACAGTGCTATTATCTAGTCCAGAGTTCATATTTAAATTGTCCATTGTCCTTAGAATATACAAAAGTAGTTTCAGAACTAAGCTATACCATTGTGAAAGGCCATCCCATATAACTCGAGTTTAGTATTTACTTACAGGTTTTTGGGGGTGGGGGGACCTGCTCTTCACCTTCTGCCCTGCCTGGATCCTCCTCATAGAGCAGAAGCTTGGGGTGGGAGGTGGTGAGAACTTCTGTTACCACTCAGTACAAAGGCTAGCAAGATGAGATCTGTGGACACACTGGTTGCCAAAAAAAATTTTTTTTAATTCTAAAATACCTGAACAGCTTTAGGAAACTGGGAGTTGTGGGAGCTACCACTCAGCCACTGAACTCACTGGAACAGATCTTCTACCCTACAGAGCTGTAAGGAAATGGGGGGCGGGGGGCTGCACTGGCTTTAGCTGTTACCCTGTTCATTAGCTGTTCAGCCTGATCCTCTGTACAGAGGAGAAACGGGGGTGAGAGAAATGGTACCACTTTAAGGCTGCCAAGCCCTCAGAATTAGTTCTTCACACAAAGTTGTGGGGGGATGACTATATTAGGTATTCGAATGCGATACTTCCTACTGTTCTTGCTGAATTCCACAGATTCAGTCAATCTCCAGAGACTTGGATAATTTGACTAGTTTAATTGATGTTTCTCTGGGAGGGAGGTTCTGCCTAACTCTTCACACCACCATTTCCAATATATTGTATAGTTAAAAATTCAAACACTACAAAAGAAATTAAGTGAAAAGTAAGTCTTCCCCTCCTAAACATGTCCCCAGGTCTGATTCTTAGAGGCAACGACTACTACCAGTTTCTTATTCAAACTTATAGAAATGTACACATATATGACCTAGACTTAATTTTTAAACCTGAAATTTCAAGATCTTCAGCTGCTGCAGAAAGCATCTTCAGTTTTTGAGTATGTGACTGGCTGACTCTTATTATATCCAGAGTGTGTATTGCCTTTCCAGCTGCTTCTAAGAGCATTTATAGTCTTTAAAGGTTAAGCAACAGTTTCTGGCTTGGTTCTTAGTCATCATAGATTATCTAATTTAATTTATTACATACCTATTGGTAAAACTGGCTAGTATTCTTAGATCTAACATTGAATAAAGATTTTAAATATCAAAATGATGATATTGTCAACATTTTTAGTAACCTTTCTTTTTGCTGTAGTAAACTGTATTACAGGGTCTGCTGTTATATATATTGCTTTAGAAATCAGACAATGGAGAGAGAGGCTTTTAGGTGGTAAACAACTTAGCCTTAAAATAGAACAAATTTAAAATAACATTGGGTTGGTTTTAAAGTTTTTAATTGTGATATTTTAGAAATAAAGGGTTCTTTATTTGTATGTGATACTTATAGCTTTATTTCCCCACTTCATCTCTGAGGACTGTTGTTGAAACCCTTTCTGTGTAATAGTTTTGTTTTCTGATTTATAGCTATATAGAAAAATATTGCATTATCTTCTCAAAGGGAGTTTTGCTGATACAGCCTTGTTTTGCTGCTTTAGCTTTTTATTTATAATTTCTGCCTCAATAGCATCTACCTATTTGCACGAGATAAAACTGATCATAGAATTCTATCTGGGGAAAGAAAATAAAGAAAATGACAAGTCTATGCTCTGTGTCTGCTCAGGACAAGCTGGGAGTTCTTATCCAATTTTTGGAGGCCTCATCTTCGTGAGGCTGAAAAAAGAAAAAAGAAAAAAAAGAAAATGACAAGTCTACTGGTTAAGTAATTAAAGATGGATAGTCAAACTTTTGTGTAGTAGGAGGATAAACTTGCTGAGACTGTACAAACTGTGTGTGATACAGACTCTAACTTTACTATATCTTCTCTCCTGTTGTCTCTAGCTGCTTTCTTCAGTTGCTACCTAGGTAACAGGTGGAAGCTACATAAAGCCTGGGATGGAAGACTTTATTTACATATATATGTATATTTTGTTGTTGTTGTTAATCCTCACCTGAGGATATTTTTTCCATTGATTTTTAGAGAGAGTGGAAGGGAGGAGGGATGTGGGAGATATAGAGATAGGGAGAGAGAGAGAGAGAGAGAGAGAGAGAGAGGAGAAAGAAAACATCTATGTGAGAGAGACACATCAATTGGTTGCCTCCTGCACGTGCCCTGACTGGTGATTCAACTTGAGACCCTTTGGTATGTAGGCCAGTGCGCTAACCATTGAGAACACTGGCCAGGGCAGGATGGAAGACTTTATATCTTCCTGAGCATTTTCTTTAGTCAGATCGCTTTCCTCCTAATACCAGGAACTGCTGCTATGGAGATTCATAGTGTAGTCTATACAAGTGCTGCTTCCTAGAACCAGGCGACATGGTGCCTCTGGTAAATGCAGTGTGATGGGTGTACTGAAGGAATAGGAATTGTGGTATGATGCGGTACAATGAAGGAAAATTAGCCTGGGTGGAGTGTTATGTGGGGAACTTGGGCAGTGAGAGCACATCAGGCCTGTGTGCGATCCAGTCAGTCAGTAACAGCTAAGTCTCAAAGACGAAATGTTGAGCAAAAGAAACAAGACACATAAAGTATATTTATACAAAGTTTAAAAACAGGCCAGACCCTTCTTTGGGCTTAGAAGTCAGGACCTTTGTTGAGGGGTACAGGTTGTTATTAGAAAAAGGGCAAAAAGAGGGCATATGGGGTGTTGGTGATTCTGTGTGTTGATCAAGGTATTGAGTACATAAGTATGGTATGTTTGTGAACATTCATTGAGCTGTACACTTATGACCTATGTAGTTTTCTGAATGCATGTCATACCTCAATATGAAGTTAAAAAAGGAAAGTAAAAAGTTTGTAGTAATTTAGTTCTACATATTTGGCCTTTCTGTCCAGTTGTCCATAATTGTGAATTGAATAAATAAGGACTGGTTAAATTTTGTTATGTTTCTTATATTCCTGGGGAATACAAGGTGGCTATTTTTGAGAATTAATAATTCCATCTGTGCTGACATGAAGCCATTATTAAATAAATAAAGGAAGTTTCCGAACATATATCCTATTTATGTTAAAATAAATCACTAAATGCATATCCTTGTATATGCATAGAAAATATCTTGAAGGACACACATTAAATAATTAACAGTGGTTAGCCTTGAGGATTGATTTGTGCGTAATGTGACAAAATGGAGAACATTGAACTTTTATGTAATTTTTTTTACTGTGAGCATGGGTTACTCATGATAAAAGTGAATTAAAAAATAAATACGTGTATTAAATACTATTTTAAAGGCAAATGGGTTGGGAGAAGTAATGTTGCTATATCTGATAACATCTCCGAAGTGTGGTTAAAAGAGAAAAAGGAGTTGTGGGAGCAATAAGAGCCCCCTTGAAAAGGTAATATAGTTCTACCTTACTCCACCCCAGAGGGTGAGACAGATTTTAATGAGCTTGAATAAACAAAGTGAATGTGGACCCTTGATATAAAGTAGAACTAAATTGCCTCTGCAACTGTCTTTTAGTTGATCCAGAGTACCAGAAGGAAGCAGAACAGAGACATCGAGAATTGGCAGCTAAAGCTGGAGGATTTAATGACTTTGCAACTTTAGCTGTCATTTTTGAGCAGTGCAAATCAAGGTATGTGAGTTGTCTGTACTGGAAATTGTCAGTTTGAAATATAGCTCCAATATGTATTACTGTGTGACTTTAGACAGTTAAGGTTTGGTCAGGATGATATTGACCTTCAGGTATTTTTGTGAACATTAGTGAGATTCTTCTTTGTCCCGTGACTGTTACTTAGTAAGCATTTATTATATAACTAGAGGACCAGTGCACTCGGGAGGATCCCTCAGCCCGGCCTACACCCTCTCGCTGTCTGGGACCCCTCAGGGGATGTCCACCTGTCGGCTTAGGCCCGCTCCCCGGGGGATTGGGCCTAAGCTGGCAGTCAGACATCCCTCTGGCAGCCTGGGAGCCCTCAGGGGAGCAGGCCTCAGCCGTTAGGTCGGACATCCTTAGTGCTGTTGCAGAGGCAGGAGAGGCTCCCACCACCGCCGCTGCACTGGCCAGCCATGAGCCGGCTTCTGGCTGAGCGACGCTCCCCCTGTGGGAGCTCACTGACCACCAGGAGGCAGCTCTTACGTTGAGTGTCTTCCCCCTGGTAGTCAGTGCACATCATAGCAACCGGTCGTTCCAGGTCGTTCTGCTGTTAGGGTCAATTTGCTTATTACCCTTTTATTATATAGGATATTAGTGTTTTTCTTTCTCTCCCTGAACCTTTCCTGAAAATGACCTTATAGAATTTTGGTTCTATATAAGTACCTTAGATGAGAAAATGATTGGCTGTTTGTTAAAGCATATGTGTATAAAATATCCACTTACAAATAATTTTTAATTCACTCAGAGGTACCCACATTTAATTGTTTTTTCAAATTCCTTAAAATGTTTTTTCTTTCCTTTTTTTTAGAAAAAGAGAGAGGGAGAGAGGGGGAGAGAGAGAGAAACATCGATGAGAGAGGAACATCATCGATTGGCTGCCTCCTGCACAGCCCACACTGGGGATTGAGCCTACAACCGAGGTACATGCCCTTGACCAGAATTGAACCCAGGACCCTTCAGTCCACAGGCCAGTTGCTCTATCCACTGAGCCAAACTGGCTAGGGCTAAAGTGCTTTTTCAGTAATTGGATAGATCTCATAAAAGAGCTGACAGTTGCTTTTGAGTTTCTAGTTTTGTAACACAAATGAGGATGTTAGACTGTCTTTCACTTATAGAAGATATTTTCAAGATACCATTATTTTTGTTTTTCAGTGGCGCTCCAGCTTCCTGGTGCCAAAAACATTGGATTCATTGGAGGTGCTTATTTTCTGCATTTCGTGTTGAAGCTCAACTTCGAGACCTAATCAGGAAGCTTAAACAGGTGATTGCTTTTGTCCTGAATAGCATTTGGATAAGACCCTTGGAGTTACCAAAACCATATAAATTATGAGATGTTCTAGTCTGGCTTGTAATAACCCGCCATTCCTAACTCTGTGTGAGCACCAAGCTTTGTAACTCTTATCCTTCTAGGAGGTCCTTTACCTGCCCTTGGTCAGTTTCCTCACATTCATGTGCTAATCAGTACTCAGCTGAACACAGATCTCTGGAGTTCTCTGTAAAGGTCTCTTCTCCCGAACTCTGCCTTTGAACTCCAGTCATTTTGGTCTTCCTGTATTCTCAGCTCTGTCTCTTTAACTAAGGGAGTATTCAGGATTCCACTTGGGTTTAACCTTCTCTGCACCTTGATCGAGAATCTCTGCTGGGGTGGTTGTTGGGTTTACTTCATTTATTTCCCTTACTTTATTTATTTTATTTTTAATGTTTTATTGGGGTGACATTGGTTAGTAAAATTATATCTTGTTGTATTGCTCCCTTTATCATTATGAACTATCCTTCTTTGTCTCTTACTATAGCCTTCGTTCTAAAGTCTATTTTGTCACATATTAAGTATTGCTATCCCAGTTTTTTTATTTTTTTTCATTTTCATTTGCAAGAAATATCTTTTACCATCCTTATACTTTTACTCTGTGTATATTTTGTTCTGAGGTGGGTCTCTTGTAGACAGCATATATGGGTCTTGTTTTCTTATTCATTCAGCTACCCTATGTCCTTTGATTGGAGCATTTAAGCCATTTACATTTAATTAAAGTGATTATTGGTAGGTATGTATTGCCATTTTATTCTTTAACATTTTTTTTATCTTCACCCAAGGATATATATATACGTGTGTGTGTGTGTGTGTGTGTGTGTATGTGTGTGTGTTTATTGATTTTAGAGAGAGGGGAGAGAGAGAGAAACCTTAATGTGAGAGAGAAACATCAATCAGTTGCCTCCTGTATATACCCCATCCTGGGATCAAACTCAAAACCTAAGTATGTGCCCTGACTGGGAATCAAATTTGCAACCTTGTGGCGTATGGGACAATACTCCAACCAACCGAGCCACCCAGCCAGAGCCTTTTAACATTTCTTCTAATACTGGTTTGGTGGTAACGAATTCTTTTCGCTTTGGTTTGTTTGTTTGTTTGTTTTTTGGTCTGGGAAGCTCTTTATCCTTCAATTTTAAATGATAGCCTTGTTGGGAAAAATAGTCTTAGTTGTAGGCCCTTGCTTTTCATCACTTTGAATATTTCATGCCAGTCCCTTCTGGCCTGAAATGTTTCTGTTGAGAAATTAACTGACGGTCTTATGGGAGCTCCCTTGTAGGTAACTGACTTTCTCTTGCTGCTTTTAAGATTCTCTCTTTGTCTTTAACCTTTGCCATTTTAATTATGATGTGTCTTGGTGTGGGCCTATTTGGGTTCATCTTTTCTGGGACTCTTCCTTTATTTCTTGGAGATCATTATTCCTTATCACTTGGTATATGTACAGTATTTTGGAAGTCCATATTTAGGTTGTTTCAAGCAGAAGGGTAAATCTGGTCCCTCTTACTCTATATTGGCCAGAAACAGAATTTTTAGAAATGTGGATTTTTCAAAATAAAAGAATATTTTAAATTATTCTGTGAGATTTACCATTGTGTGTGTGTGTATATACATACATACATACATACATACATATATATTCTATATTCTTTCTATAGCAAAGTGATTTTCCAAAAGAGACCTTTGAAGGCCCTAAACATGAAGTCCTACGAAGATGTCTTTGTGCAGGCTATTTCAAAAATGTAGCTCGAAGGTAAGCAATATGAGCTTGGGAGATGGGTAAAGAAGTGCTAGTATATTTTACTACAATATTGAACTATTTAATATTAAAGATTGATGATTTGATTTAAGCTCTGTGATTATGATCAGCTATTACAGTGACCCTTTTCATAATTGTGACTTGTGCAGGGAAAGCTGCAGTGGCTCAGAGTGGGATATTGGAACTCAAGTGGGGCTGTAGGGGAGGCTGAAGGACAGCTGTCCAGCATGGGTATCAGTGCCTTAGCAGAGTGACAAGGCTTTTTTTTACAGAGGGGTTGCTCTGTGTGCGGTGTGAAAGCCAAAAGTTTGAGGATGACATCCCTAAAGGGTAGGTTGGTGTGGAGTGCCAGGGCTTGAGCAGGATGGAGAAAGCACTCACATGGGAATTTTTCAGTATTAGAGTGAGGAGGGCATTTTTGTAAGGAAAGGGATAACAGTGTTGGTGATGGGAGATTCATTTTATACAGAGAAATTGAGCACATAAATATATTAATAATGGTGAAAGGAGTTGGAAGTATTGAAAGGGAGAAAATGAGAATGAGCTCTGTGGTGTTGGGTTGGAACTTCAGGGTATCATTGTGAACTTATGTTTTTTAAAATAGTTGGATGGATAGATAGGGAAATAAAAATGGATGTTACTGTGAATATATATAAAACATGTATTTGTATGTGTGTAAATATTTATATACATATGTGCCCTATCTCTGAGATGGACTGGGAGCAATGACACCATAATGCAGACCTTGACTTGGAAAAATCATCTGCTACATGAAGGAATCACGCCTCTATGGAGAAATAGGGCTGGGAAAGTACAAGATGAGCCTAAAACATCTTATTTTGCCAGTGAGCAAAGAAGTGATGAGCAAAGACTGAGGCCATGTCAGAAGTACACAGGAGCCAGCTTGAATAGGCTCCAACTGATCACATATGGGACATTTTGAGCATCAAAATAAATGAAAGTAATGGGTGATATAACCCACTGAATAAAATGTGAAGTCATGGGTCTATAGTCATATAAATTTAGTAAATTAATAAATGTTGAATGACAAGTAGAATTATTTGCAGCATCTCTCAATAAAATTCTTACTAATTACAAAGGAAAAAGTAACTTTTCACTGGAAAGGCCTGGCAGATACTACCCTAAGTCAAACAATCAAAGTGAACATTATTATTTATGAAACAAGTCAAAATCATGTTTTTCCTGATAGGATATAATGAAAACACAGTGTCACTTTTGTGATATTCCTGCCAAAGATGCATAACCTGAATGTAATCATCCTGAAACAGACAAACTCACATTGATTATAACTAGCCTATAATCTTTAAAGGTGTCAGGATTATGAAGGTCAGAGAAAGACTGGGGAAGTATTCCAGAATGAAGGAGACTAACGGGACATTCAAAGTAAAAGCAATACATGATTTCTGAACCAGATCCTTTTGCTATAAATGATATTATTAGAACATTTGATAAAACTTCAATGGGGGCTGAGGATTAAATGTTAGGAATATATTAGTGTTAATTCCCTGATTTTGTTGGATGTATTATGATTATGTAAAAGAATGTCCTTGGTTTATAGGGAATGTTAACTCAGGTATTTGGGAATGATGGGGCATAAAGTTGGCAACTAATTCTCAAAATGGTTCAAGTAAAAAATATTTTGTACTGTATAAATATACACTGTATTATACAGATATATAAATAATTATAATGCTGTCTGATCTGGGTTATAATAGGAATACATATAATGTAGTATAGGAAATCAATTGTAATGACAATTGACCTAGGGCTGTTATATTGAAAAGTTTTTGGAATAACATGTAAGAAAGTGTAGAAGAGGATAAGAATTTGAAATTAAGAACATGAATTAGAAAAATTCATGAGATGTTCTAATTATCAGATTTTAGAATACTGAAAATAATTTATATCTTTAAATAGAGATATAAATAACACTGTGTTTATGTCAGAAGACCTATGATTGGGACTTGCTTTTACCATACATTAGCTCTGTGACCTTTAGAAAGCTAGCTTTTTTTGAAATCTCACTTTTGACCTTAAAGTGATTGGCTCTCAAAACTCAGGTTGGCCAAAACCGGTTTGGCTCAGTGGATAGAGCGTCGTCCTGCGGACTGAAGGGTCCCAGGTTCGGTTCCGGTCAAGGGCATCTACCTTGGTTGCGGGCACATCCCCAGTGGGGTGTGTGCAGGAGGCAGCTGATCGATGTTTCTAACTATCTCTCTCCCTTCCTCTCTGTAAAAAAATCAATAAAATATATTTTAAAACAAAAAAACAAACAAAAAAACTCAGGTTGTTTTGAGCCTTTATTATGAAAGTATTTTGGAAAATCTAAAGCACAAATACAATATTATTGCCCGGCCTGTTTGGCTCAGTGATTGAGCGTCGACCTATGAACCAGGGGGTTACAGTTTGATACCCTGTTGGCACATGCCTGGGTTTCAGGCTAGATCCCCAGTGGGGTCGTGGAGGAGGCAACCAATCAAAGATTCTCATCACTGATGTCTCTGTCTCTCTCTCCCTCTCCCATCCTCTCTGAAATAAATAAAAAATGTATTTAAAAAGTACACAAGTAAATTATTAATATTACTACTTGTTAACCAAAAGTGTTTATATTTAAATGACTCTTTCAGTTATATCATTCATAGTTTAAGATGAATTGGTAGAGAAGTAATAGTGACAATTGAATAAACTTAAACCTGTTTATGGTACTCTTTGTAGCAGAACATATAACTATTCATTTAGTGCTCTACTGATGTCTTTGTTGTACTATCAGTGTCTTTATCCTTTCTTTTTATTTCTGTTTTGTTTTTAGATCTGTTGGGAGAACATTTTGCACAATGGATGGGCGTGGAAGTCCAGTTCACATTCATCCTTCCTCAGCAGTAAGTACCTTATCCTATATAATAAAAAGCTAATATGCAAATTGACTGGATGGCGGAATGATTGGTTGCTATGATGCACACTGACCACCAGGGGGCAGACACTCAACGCAGGAGCTGCCCCCTGGTGGTCAGTGCGCTCCCACAGGAGGAACGCCGCTCAGCCAGAAGCCGGGCTCACAGCTGGATTAAGTGATATATAGATGTCTTCTACTTTTTGCTTTGAGGTTAAGTTTATAATATATCCTAATGTATAAAAAGCCAGGGGCCATCACAACCAAAACAACCAAACAGACAACTGAACAGTAGGCTGTGTGGGGTGCCAAGGCTGGCAGGGTGGTTAGTGAGGGACGACCAAACCACTGAACAGCAGGTTGCGTGGGGCAACCAGGCCGGCAGGGGGGTTAGTGAGGGACGACCAAACCACTGAACAGCAGGCTGTGTGGGGCAACCAGGCCGACAGGGGGGGCAGTGAGGGGCAACAAGGCCGGCGGGGGGGGGGGCAGTTGGGGGCGACCAGGCCGGCAGGGGGTGGGCAGTTGGGGGTGACCAGGCCAGCGGGGGGGCGGGCAGTTGGGGGCGACCAGGCTGGCAGGGGGAAGTTGGGGGCAACCAGGCTGGCAGGGGGGGCAGTTAGGGGCAACCAGGCTGGCATGGGGGGCAGTTAGGGGCAACTAGGCCGGCAGGGGGGGCAGTTGGGGGAGACCAGGCTGGCAGAGGGGGGCAGTTAGGGGCGACCAAGTCGGCAGAGGGCGCACTAAGGGGCGACCAGGCCGGCGGGGGGGGGGGCAGTTAGGGGTGATCAGGCTGGCAGGCAGAGGCGGTTAGGGGTGATCAGAGTGGTGGGGGGGGCGGCAGTTAGGGGTGATCAGGCACGCAGGCAGGTGAGCAGTTAGGAGCCAGCGGTCCCAGATTGTGAGAGGGCTGTTCAACTGCTGGTTTTGGCCTGATCCCTGGTATCAGGCTGAAACCGGCAGTCAGACATCCCCCGAGGGGTCCCGGATCAGAGAGGGTCCAGGCTGCGCCGAGGGGACACCCTCCCCCCGTGCACAAATTTTGTGCACTGTGCCTCTAGTATTACATAAAGCTGTAAAGGTATTGAGTTGGTCTCTGTATCCTGATTGAAGCATATAGGGATTAATTTAGAAGAGTTTGGGCTAATAGTATTTGGTTGGTCTAATGTGGAATAAGGCAATTTATTGAGTTATCATCCCTAAGTGAGTTCTTTTGTACAGCTTCACGAACAGGAAACCAAACTTGAATGGATCATTTTTCATGAGGTATTAGTTACCACCAAAGTCTATGCAAGAATTGTGTGTCCAATTCGCTATGAATGGGTGAGAGACTTGTTACCCAAGTTGCATGAATTTAATGCACATGACTTGAGCAGTGTGGCCCGACATGAAGCAAGAGAAGATGCAAGAAGGAGATGGACAAATAAGGAAAATGTAAAACATCTCAAGGGTGAGTATATCACTTGTTTTGGTTATATAGTCCAGGAAACATAAATGTCCGAATTCTTATGTAATTACAGAAATATTGTTACAGGACTTAAAGATTCTGGCTCTATCTACTCAGAAAGCAAAGAATTATCATGAGTCTCAGACTTCGTTATTTTGACTTCCTTCTTTCCTTAATCTTGTTTTTTTTTAACCCCTCTGTCCAATAGCATTGTTAATATATATTGAGTTTTTATCATATACTGAAAGCTTGCATTACCCCATTGGGGAATTTTCATAATAAACTATAAGGTAAGTACATATTCCCACTTTATATATGAAGAAGTACTTAGTAGTGTACAATACTTTGCTAAAAACCCCATAGCTCATAATTGGTGAATCTGGATTCTGAATCAACTAACCTGATTCTGTGGTCCTTACTCTTAGCTATTATGCCATACTGCTTCCCAGTAGTACTGTACTATTTTTATTTGGTTTATAAAATTTTGTGAGTTATTTCCTCTGAACATCTCTTTTTTATTTTTCCGTGAAATGTTAGGTTCCTAATTGGGAGGCATAAACAGTGTGGTACTGAACTAAGACAGAAAGCTTAATTCTTAGTTCACACATACAAAAAGCTTTTCATTTCAGTAAAGCTTTCTGAGGCTGATTGATGGAACAAGTTATATTATCCTTATTTAACATCACTGAGAAATGAAATGGTGAGGAATTTGCCCAAGATGATAGAATAGTCTTTTTAGTAACATTAGACACTAGACATTTTGTTGCAGTGTGTAACTGTAGTGTATAAATGCTTGAATAGGGTCAGTTTTTCTGACTGCTTTGGCCTCCATGCTCTTGTTTTTTAGCCATAGACTATATCTTTTTTTTTTTTTTGAAAGGGCAGAATTTAATTTAATTTTACCTAAACATTGAAAAATCAGGACATCTCTTTCTCTTAACCTTTCTAGCACTGAATTTCAAAATTCAAGTTTTACTGGATTAATTTGTAACATTTTCAGATGGAATATCAAAAGAAGTCCTAAAGAAAATGCAAAGGAGAAATGATGATAAATCCATATCAGATGCCCGTGCTCGTTTCCTTGAGAGAAAGCAGCAGAGGTCCCAGGATCACAGTGACACACTGAAGGGAACAGGCTAAGCAGCGAACCCTCCAATTCAGGAAGTAGGAAAAGCAGCCATGAAATGTGCTTCTACTTTACCATTTATGTAAGACAGCACTACCAAGAGGAAGTGGTCAGCGGTTGTTTTTAGCATATGGGCTAAAAGCAAATCAAACTCATTAATACCAATGGATGGAATTTTCAGAGAAGATTGGGTTGCCATAGTCATAGGCAATGATATATGAAACCAATGAAAGACAATACATGTGATATTTTTCTCACTTCAATTTTGTTGGCCTTAACTGGTATCAAATGCTGTTGTTGAGATATCTTCAAAGAACATTGAATTTTATGTAATCAGTGTGTATTCCATTTGCATTGAAGCATTAAAAATTATTTTCCTTAAATATCTTTAAGGCCTTCTTTTGCTATTAGTATAGTATTATATCAGGCTATCAGGTATTTGACCATTTCCTTCAGAAGGCTGAACATTAGAGGTTTTTATTCAGCAATATTTAGATGTCTGTTTAATTGCTAAAGAGCTTTATAGATATTTAGAGAAAAGACTTAACTAGTAAATAAGAAAATTGCCTATGGCAGTATTCTTTGTTGAATTAATATTAATCCTTAAATTGATTTTTCTGGGATTATATAAATTCCTTTTTATATAAAAGTATATTGTTTAAAACAGTAGCTATAGCCATTAACCAAAGGACAGATGATATATATATATATATATGTTCTTTTTGTAGCTGTCTCTACATACTTGTATCAGCATCATGTATGTAGTTGTGACAGTGTTTCAAACAGCTCTTCTACCTGGCCTACTCTCTTGCCTCCAGCTGCTTGGGTAGGACCATTTAAACATCTATTATGCTGTCTTGAAATGGGATTTTCAAAGCAGCCAACATTATATCACCAGTGTTTCAAATTGGAACCTTGAGGCTAATTAATATCATACTCAGGCCATATTCAACACTTGCCCACTCTATTGTTTACTGTCTTATATTCTAGTTGTTTGTGTATTTGTCTTTCTCCCACTAGATTTGCTCTTTGTGGGCAGGAACTATGTCTTTTTCATCTTTGTATCTTTCATGGCACCTAGCACAGTGCTTTGCACATAGTAGTTGCTCAATGTTCGTTAAATAAAGCTATTAGTGTATTTAAAATTCAAAAGGCAGTATAATGTGTGTTTTTAGAACTGTTGGTAAAAACTAAGAATCTAAATTGTTTATTGGTAACTAACACTTCTGCAGTTAAATAGTTTTCTGTCAATACTAGAGACTTGGAAGTCTATTGAAAAATCACATGAGGACCCAAATCCATGTGTTTATTCTTGAAGTAAGGTGAGTGGTGACAGTTTCTATGAACATTCCCTGCATTAATTTATTTTCATCTTAAGTGCTCTCTAGTGTTTCAGCATGTTAGTCCTATCAGTTCCCCTTGTCAGGTATATGTATTGGTGCATTCCTTTGATGTGGTAGGGATGTATGTGGATTTTTAGAATAAAAGCTCTTTTATTTCTGTAAATTAAGCACACATTCAGTAAGTTCAGCACATGTTCTAAATCTATAGTCCATTCTCAAATTTCATTAGTTCTCCTAATAATGTCCTTTATGTTTTCCCAATTCAGGATTTGGTCAAAAATCAAGTATTATATCTAATCTCTTTTAATCTGGAAAAGGTCCTTAGCCTTTGTCTTTTACATATATCAATTTTTTTTTCTTTCGTTGCATTGAACATTTTCAAATAACATTTTGACATTTTAAAATAATACAGACTAGTTATTTTATAGAATGTTCTCAATTTGCATTTCTCTGAAGGCATCAAATTTGGAGGCACATGGTATTTGCCCCTTATTGATAATAATTTTGATTACTTGGTTAGGGTTTTTATTTCTTCAATAAGTAATTTGGAGGAGGGATACTTTGAAATAGCCTATTCCTCATAAATTATCACCCTTTGGATTTATCATCAACTGATAATTCTTGCCTGAATCAATTTTATTTCTATGGTTACAAAATGGTGATTCCCCCCTAATTTTTTGCTATATTTATTTGTTATATTATAAGGAAGAGCTTTCCTTGAAGAAGAATGTCTGATAAACAGATGGGTGCTAGAGAGCATAGCTCAGGACAGAGAATTAGAAAGCTAAGGGGGTATTTGAGAGAGATGGCAAATAGTCCAGTTTGTTTGGTGCACAGAGTATATATAGGAGGTATAGGCTGAAAATGTTGGTCGAGGACAGATTATGGAAGGCTTTGAAAGCCACACTATGGAATTTAGACATTTTTGTGCTATATATGAATTTATTGGAGGGGAGTGACATCATTACAGCTTTAAGGTGTATTTGTGGCAGTGGTGTCCATAAGAGGAATTTATTTCTTTGAGAGGAATAATACTGGATCTAGTTGAGAAGATGGAAGGAGCCTTGGAGGAAACGTAGTGGTTATGAAGAAGTTTGTTTTTAAAAGAATATATAAGATTCACCTTTAAATTACTAAATGAAATAAAAGAAACAAATGAAGACAAATGTTATCATAGAAAATTGGGCAAAGGATCCGACCTGTCATTTCATAAAAGAAGAAACATGAATGGTCAATAAATAAGATCCTGAATCTTCCTAGTAATTAGGGAAATACAGTTGAAAATAACAGATGCCATTCTTTTTCATCAGATTGGCAACAATAATATGCCTAAAAAGCGTTGACATGGAATAAATTGTTATTTTTCTAGAGAACAATTTTGGTAATACGTAGTAAAGTTGAAGATGTGCTTAACACGTTAAGCGCCCAGTCAGTCACCGGTGACTGACACTATACTTTCCGTCCGGAAGACAAAACAGGTTGGATGCTTAATGTATTAACCTGTGACCCAGCAAACCCACCTTTAGATTTATATCCTAGGAACTCAGAGATTATACAAAATACTTCATTCCTCATAAAATGTAACTCCCATAGATTTAACATCAGTTGATTTATAAAAATGTTATGTATACCATTGTTCCTAATAATAAAATATTGAATAGTGCATATAGCTATCAATAGGAAAATGGTTGAATAAATTGTGTTATGTTCTTATGAATTCTTTACAGCGTGCATGAAAGTGATCTTTGAGACTCCTGATGCCTGTTCCTAAACTGCTTTGCAGAATAGATGAACCAGTTTACATTCCTAACAGCAATGTAATAAAGTGCCTGTCTTATTGTAGCCTTGTAGTTCCTAATATTTTTATTGATAGACCAAAACTGGTGCCTCATTATTATGTTATCTTACATATTTAAATATTCTAAGTCTTTCCTCATATTCAAATTGTGTACAGGAAATAAAATAGACTCATTTGAATTTGATAAGGCCAGATAGTAAATATTTTAAGCTTTCGGGCCATACAGTCTTTGTTGCAACTACTCTGTTATTGTAGTATAAAAGAAGTCATGGATAATACATAAATGAATGGATATGTCTGTTGTGTTCTAATAAAACTTTATTTATGGACAATGAAATTTTAATTTCATATAATTTTCATGTTAGGAAATAGTCTATTTTTATTTTTTTAACCACTTGAACTCTAATCCAGGGGAGCAACTTTTCACATACCTATTCTAATTAAAATGATTTCATTTGAAAGAAAATACTTCAATTACAATTTACAAGAAAAGATCTTAATTTCGTGAAATACCTGAGATGCTTATGGTTTTTACTTTTTCTTCAAAGCAGAGCTGATGGGATTGAGCATAATGTAAATCAGTAGGTTAAAATGTATTCTCCCAAAGATTTTCAAAATCTTTATTGTTATTTGTATTGTTAGTTGTTTCTTTAACCTTAAAATATGAATAATACAAAAATCTCTTGTGAAGCTTTTGAAAAATTTTCAAAGAAAATCATATTACTTGTTCAGATAAAATCTTTGTATGTTTCTTAAACTGATTTTACGTGGTCCTCAGCTAAAATGTAGGAAATGTGATGGATTAACCCAGTGGTCAGCAAACCGAGGCTCGCGAGCCACATGCGGCTCTTTGGCCCCTTGAGTGTGGCTCTTTCACAAAATACCACGTGCGGGCGCGCACGTACAGTGCGATTGAAACTTTGTAGCCCATGCGCAGAAGTCGGTTTTCAGCCTGGGTGAGTCTATTTTGAAGAAGTGGTTCTAATGCCGAGCCACACTCAAGGGGCCAAAGAACCGCATGTGGCTCACGAGCCGCGGTTTGCCGACCACTGGGTTAACCCAAAGTATAAACTGGCACCCAGTTTAGTGCTTTTTGTATATACTGGTATTTATAAATGATTGTTGTGCTCATTCCAGGTGTGATTGTTAACAACGTAAGTTATTCTAGGCTTCAAAATAAATGTTACTAGCTTAAGAAGTAGGGTAAATAGATTTTAAACTGAGTTTTTAAGGAAAAGTAGGACTTGGACTACAACAAAAAGGAGACCATTTTTGTGGCTGGGAAAAGAAATCAAACGGTGGAAAGATTGTCTTTTTTTTTTTTTAAAGGATTTTGCAATTTCTAGTCAGTAACCTGGGATAACACTAAGTAGGTCAAATGAAGAATAATTTGAGTGCCACTCATTCTTGCAGATAGAAAAATATGAAAGTCAGCTTGGACTGGGATTATCCTTCTATAGTGTGCAGCACTTAGAATCTGCCATTGTGTGCCCATCTGCTACTCTATTTAGTCCCTCTGTTCCTTAAGAAATGGAGTTTTTAAGCCCTCAATGAGGAGTGTAACCTCACCTATACATTAACTAGACTACAGGCCCAGTGCACGAAATTCATGGGGGGCGAGGGGTCCCTCAGCCTGGCCTGCACCCTCTCCAATCCAGGACCCCTCGGGGGATGTCCAACTGCCTCTCGCAATCCGGGACCGCTGGCTCCTAACTGCTCGCCTGCCTGCCTTATCACCCCTAACCACCTCTGCCTGCCTGCCTAATAGCCCCTAACTGCTCCCCTACTGACCTGATCGCCCCTAACTGCTCCCTTGCTGGCCTGATCGCCCCTAACTGCCTCTGCCTTGCCCCGCACCTGGGACCCAGGAGTCCCTCCTCCGGACGGTCGGTCGCAGGCACCCAGGACCCAGGCTTCCCTCCCTCTGGCTGGCCACAGGCAACCGGGACCCGGGCCGGCTTTGCCCTGGCCACACCCGCAGGCGCCTGGGACCACGGGGCAGGTGGCTTGTCCCTCTCCTGGGCCGCAGGTGCAGCCGTTGGTGCCCGGGACCCCTGGGCAGGCGGCTTGTCCCTCTCCCAGGCCGCAGCCTGGCTGGTCCCCATTCCTCTCTCCTGAGCTCATTTGTGCCTGGCTGGTCCCCATTCCTCTCTCCCGAGCTCATTTGTGCCTGGCTGGTCCCCATTCCTCTTTCCCCAGTGTTGAGTGAGCCATTAAGGCATGATGACAATTTGCATATTAGCTCTTTATTATATAGGATAGTCTGAAAATATAGAGATGGTTAAGGGCTGCCTTTATCAGGTTTTTATTTTCACCCTATGAAAGCTTTTGAGTGGCTGGCATATCTAACTTGAAGAGATTAGGTGCTAACAGTATTGGCTCAGAAAAGAAAAATAAAATTTAAATCAATAAATATGAGGTAGGCTCATGAATACTATGTATTTTTCATTACTGTAGTGTTATGGACGGAATAGTAGCTGTACGATTGTATACTGTACAACATTAAAGTCACAATTATTTGGAATAAGAGGAACCAGAAAAAAGAAATAACCAGGTTTTTGGTTCATTTTACATAATCCACTTTTATCACATGACACATTGAGGTAAGGCATTAAAAAAAAAAAGCAATTTCTAGTGTGTCCTAAATTTGGTACATATTCAGATTAGGCTACATTTGCAGAACTATACAAAAACTACACAGTGATGAACCTGAGTCCCCCACCCCCTTTTAAAAATGCTCACCCAAAGATATGTTTTCATTGATTTGAGAAACATAGATATGAGAAAAACATTAATTGGTTGCCTCCCATACGTGCCTGAAACACTGTTATTATTGAAGTAACCAAAATTTTGTTTACCAAATCAGTCCTTAACCATTCTGTTCTGAGGAAGAGTTTACTATGGTAACACGTCTGTACGTACACTGCTACTGGTAGAACTATCCCTGTATTTTAAGACTGCTGAGAGAACATGTTTATGGGCCATGCCTTGCTTTGGATTGGAGACAGTTCTACATATTTAGAAAGGAGAAAAAATCAGCCCATAGCAATCATTCTCACACCTTTGACCCTCTCATTGCCCCTTCAGTTTCAAGCTTCTTTCAATTATTTTTGGATATGAAAAGGATGTTGTGATGTGGCATCTGACTCTCTATATATTGTTCAGCAGGGTTATAACAGGGATTTTTCTGAATGCACTGTGTATCACTATATTTGAACCAACTTTCCTGAGATGACTTTAAGGTACTGTTTTGAGCCACTTCACTCCTTTGCGGGGATCTGATTTAACCTTTAGAAAACATGGGAGGGGAATATATAATATGACTGGAATCCAGATATTCCCACAGGGCTGTTCACTTGGAACATGCTCAATCCTGACACAGAATAAAGATTCACTAGATCTTATTGCCATCCATGGTACATTATAAAATTTGTATAAATTCTGTTTAAGACAAGCCTGAGTGAATGATTATTAAGTAAAAGTTCAGATCCATTTCATTCTAAAAAACACTATGAAAAAAAAATTTTTTTTTCTTGTCTTGTTTCTTTTTGGGTGAGTTTTGCCTATAATCAGTGCTTTGTACAGGCCCAATATAAAATGGACACTGTCTGTTGAGTAATACCTGAGCCACTTACTGGGCATTTGATATGTGCTGCTCTTTATTTAATCCTGCTGGGATTCTTAGCAGCAGCCCTAAGGGGGTTGAGATGTTTCAAAGCTGCTGTTTAAAGGTCAAAACCAGTTATCTTACTTGGTAAAGCTAAAGTATATCCTGTTTGGTTTCATTAAAATCTGAATTTTAAATATTTGTTAGGTATATTGGGTTAGGTTTAAAGTCTGCTTTAAAATTAATCTCAGTGTTTGAGAACTGCCTTTGTGGCTGGCTTTTGCAATGCAACTAGCTCACGCCGTTTTTAAAAGGCCAAGTTAATTCTGGGGCTGCTTGAAAATGAACAACTACAGAGGAATCTTCTATAATAAGTTTTTCTGAGGTGTCATTCCTTTTCTTTTAAAAATATTTTTATTGATTTCAGAGAGGAAGGGACAGGGGGAGAGAGAAACAGAAACATTAATGATGAGAATCATTGATCAACTGAATCCTGCACGAACCCTTACTTCGGATCAAGCCTGCAACTCAGGCATGTGCCCTTGACCAGAATCAAACTGAGACTCTTCAGCCTGTAGGCTGAAGCTCTATCCACTGAGCCAAACTGTCTAGGGCTGAGGTGTCATTCTTGTTGGAGATATTCATGTATATATCATAGTTACTGGCATAAAATATAAGGTAGGGGCACAGTAAAGGTTTCTTGTATAGGTTTTGAGAAACTAGCACTCCTCAAAATAGCATATGACCAATGCAGTTTTTGCTAATGGTACTTGCTGTCACCCTACTATTGAACATTCTGCTAAAATATAGCTTCAAATGGAAAGAACTTGACCACTTATTTTATAAACACAGCTACCTTACTAAAATATTTTCTGAAACCAAAAGCCAGGATGATCTACATTTATAGCACTAGTCTTAAGACTTTATCATAGTGAAAAAAATAAACCCAGCATTTGTTTCCTGATTTATTAGGTTATCTTCTCTAACTTAAGGCAGTGCCTTAGAACAGTAATTCAGTTACTGCTCAGGTAACTGTTAACAGTGACTCAGCCTTAGGAGGCTTCTAAACCAAGGATTGACGGTCTCCGCCCCCTCCCCCCTGCTTCTTCGCCCTTAGCAAAAGCATACTGCCATAAAAAGCTCTCATCATCTCAGCCAAAATTATTGATCTTCAAAAGCCAGAGGTTTGGTTTAATTTTTATCATCTGGACCAATTTTCAAAAATGTTTTTAGAGAGGAACGTCAATGAGAGAAACCTTGATTGGCTGCCTCCTGCACGCTCCCTACTGGGGATCCACTTGCCACCTGGACATGTGCCTTGATCTGGAATAATTCCAGCGACCTACTGGTGCATGGGTTGATGCTCAACCACTGAGCAACACCAGCCGGGCTGGACCAAATTTATCTGCCACGATATTTTGAATTTAAGTTAAAAAAGTCCGCCGCTTGCGTCTATAGACGCTTATGGCGTACAAATGGTTAAGATTTTTTGAATTTATTGATTTGAAGGATATACTGTTCAAAATGAGCTGGTATATTGTAATCTATTTTTCTTCTCTCCAAATGATTTCTGAGAAAAATGTATTCATTAGGTTTCTGTGTACAATGACACAGCAAGTCCCTTTAACAGAACCTCGGCACACTTTTAGGTATTCCACACCAAATATCCAAGTCAAAATCAGCTGCTTTAGGGATTCTGAATGTACTTAAAGTTATAGGGCTGTATGAAAATGCAAGACAGTTATTAATAAAGAAATTTTCCATGGCTTGTTCATGATAGAACTCTTGTATCCCAGATTCTGAGATTGGAAAATGTTATTTAATTAAGCTAGTGCTTTTACTGTAATAAAACATTCCTCTTGATTTTAAATTTAGATTTTGTCTACTTCCAGAAAGGATTGAAAGCAGCTACTATTAAACTTGGTATTAGAAAGGTCATTTCAAATGTTGCAGAATACAGAACATCTTCAAGTATTTGGTTTAACAAAACCGAGATTTTTGCCAAACATAAATATTCACTTTTATGACATGGTGGCAAGTCTTTTCTTTGCAGAACATTCTGTCTACTCTCTTACTTGCCAAAGAGTCTTCGCTCATCCTTAGTGTGTAATATATATTTTGGAAAAAACATTAAAAGCAATTAAATGATTAAGCAAACTTTCCAGGCGAAACTGCTAAACTAACAAAATTACTGTATACCCAATAGGGGTTCATGTTTAACTGGAAAGGGCACTAAAAATAATCACTGTATAGCTGAGTTTTCCTCAAGACCTTTTTTTTGGGGGCGGGGGGGGGGAATAATCACCTCTTACAAAGGTGAAAAGCACAGAACTAAATTCTTTTGTCTTCTATTGTATTTGTGCTATTATGACATATCACAGCTCACATTTTAGCAAGAAAGTACTGGGGAGGTTATTAACCGATCGTGAATACCTGAGATACGTTAATGCTGTCAAAAGGCACGATAAACGCTTCGGCTCCCAACACTGCTGACTGACAAGCGAAGTGGAGGTGGTCCCACCAGCAGTTAATCCCTTTCTCCAAGAGTGTACAGTAGTCACACCCAGGGAGAACCTTAAGGCTTTACAAACCACTCTTCCCCTAATTATCTCAATCTGACTCATTAATGACTTGCTGTGGCCAAAAAAAAAAAAATCCCTCCTGCTGCAATTTCGGTCCAATTCTTCCGCGTACTTATGGTATTCAAATCCTTGACCATCAGACACGTTTATTACTCAGCGAGACCGACACACAGGTCCGCCAAAATGTCCGCAGAAACGTTTACAAAAGCTACCCCCAGGCCAGCTTGAGATCCCTCAGAAACGGCCTTCCTGTCCGGCGGGCCCATTATTTAAGTAACCCCCGGAGAGACCGCTGCTTCTAGTCCAGAATCCCAGCGTCAGCTTTCCGACCGTCGGAAGGGCGCTCCTGAGGGCGGGGAGGGTTTTAAAGCCCCACTCGAGCCCCCTCCCCGGGAGGTAAGAAAACACCCACCAAGTGAAACCAGGCGGGGGAGGAGCGCCGCAGCTGCCGGGGCAGCGCTGCGGGGAGGCCGTTTCCCTGAGTCACCGAGCGGGCGGGAGGCCGGGCCCACCCGCCCACGCTGCGTGCTCTTCCTGAGGGAGTCGGTTTAAAGAAGCAGGGCCCACAGGGGAAGGGAGCGGTACCCCCAAGCCTCAGGGCGGCCCCCACAGACACCGCACTCCCAGGAGACCCCACATTCCCCGAGAACCCGTCCCGTGTTCTGAGAGCAATCAGCCGACCTTCCCGACCAGCGTCACGTGCACCCGGAAGTACGTGGGTGGGACCTACAGTGCCAACGGAAGTGACGTCGTCCGCCCCTAGTCGCATGATGTGGCAAAATGCAAAAAAAAAAAAAAATGGTGGGGTGTGGGGGGGAGGAGGAGGGAGGGAAAAGCAGCAGGAGACTGGGGAAAGTGATGAGTCCAAAAAAGTAGTCCCTCCGCTCTCCCTCGTTACCCTCCTGCCGCAGCGATCAGCGAGGCCGGGAACGCACTGCGTCCCGAATTCCTGCGCCCGTCGCACCGCGGCGCTCCGTGGAGGGATACATAAGACGGAGGGGGTGAGGTGACTTGGGCGGAGTTCTGTCGCCGGGATCCCTCCGCAGGGCTCAGCCGTTTCCGGAGTCTGCGCTGCGCCCGGTTCCGCCATTGCGGCTCTCCCGGACCCTGGAGCCTCCGCCCCCGACCCGAGCTCTCGTCTGTCTGCCAGTTTCCTGCGTCCCCGGAGAGTATCTTGCTGAGCCCAGCCTACCCCCTCCCCTTTCTCCTCCTCTCCCTTGGAGAGTCCGGGCAGCCACTGCCCCGCAGCCCCAGTGACAGGAGGAGACCATACCCCCGACAGCGCCATGGCCCAGATTCTGCCAATTCGTTTTCAGGAGCATCTCCAGGTGCGGCTCGGCCGGGGCTGGTGAGGGCTGTGGAGAGGGTGGTCAGAAGGAAAAAGCTGGATTCGGGGCCCAAGCAGAAAGCACTATCGGAGGTGTGGTGGTGGTGGTGGTGGTCGGGGGGGGGGGGGTACTGGTGTCTGAGGTAGATGGAGGATGGGGGCGCTATCTTGGGAAGAAAGGGTTAAATGGGGAGAGGTTTGGATGGGAATGGGGAGAGTCGGGGTGCGAAGGGCAGCGAAGCCAGTCCCGGGTTCGAGGGCCTTTCTATTTTCTCTTCCTGGGTGGCAAGAACTGCGCATACTAACTGCACCCCCTTCCCAGTTTTATTCAGTTCATTCATTTGGGTAGGGTGGGGGTGGGAGAATTCTCCCGCGTTTCTTCCGGAGCTAAGATCTCATCGCCTAGGCCAGTGTAGGGCTGTCACCTCCCATGGCTTTTCTCTTCCCTTTCCCCCATCGTGTCTGCACCCAGGAGTTGTGGGGCGGGTGGGTTGGGGAGGAGCAGCCTCTTTTCTTCCTCCCTTTGCGGCTCTCAACTGAGAAAGACACCTTCTCCAAGGGGGGTGGGGAGGAATGGCGGTGGCTGGCCGCCTGCTTTCCCCGAGGCAGGAGGAACAGAAGGTCACTCTGCAGGAACTGAAGGAGGATAGAATGGGGGAACGTGGTTCTTACTTAGGGCGGTGTCAATCTCAGCGTGCGTGGGGTCAAGGTCCCTAGGGGAACTCGCATTTTTTCCCCCTCTTCTTCATTTCTCTGGGATGGTGTGGCTCTGATCCCCTTTGGTTCTAGAGGGTAGGGAAGAGTTATTCAGAGCTTATCTTGGAGTCTGCTGGAGTTTAGCAGGTGCTTGTGGGCGTGAGTACCTCCCTCCCTCGGGATTGCGTGGAATTGAACACAGCCCTGGGGGATAGAGCTCACCTTCTCTTGAGATATACAAAGTTATTTGGTCTGTAATTGGTTTCCTTTTAGTAGGTTCTAGAATTCTTCCCCATGGTGCATTATCCTGTAGGCAACATACTGTCTTATCTGGCAGCGTGCCCATGGAGGGCCCAGGCCGGTGATCATTGGAGGGCTTGACTGAATTAAGCCTTTTCTGAGCTTCTTCCTGGTTCACCAGTCCTGGTTTCACTTTGGCTGAAATAATACATTCATGTTAATTTTCTTCCCAAATATCCCTTAAAGAGGCCTGCCTCAGCTCAGCCTTCTGAAGAGCTAATTTCATAATGAATGATGCCATGGTTTGACATAACACTAATATTAGTGACCTTTTGGACACTTTTACCACTGAAGGCTAATTTTATTTACTTTCTCCCGTTGTTATTATGTACATAAAGGATTATCATTAATAAAAAGGTTTAATATCCAGGCTATCAGTAACGTAATTTTATACTTCTTTGCAGGTATTTTCACCTTTGTTTACATCAGCAATAAATTATTTTCTTTTAAGTCTTCAAATGTAATGAATAATCTTTTTTTAAAAAAATTTTATTAATTGATTTTAGAGAGAGAGGAAGAGAGAGAGAGAAACATCGATTGTTTCATTTGTTTATTCATTCATTTGTTGATTTTTGTGTGTACCCTGACTGGGGATTGAACCTGCCACCTTGGCATATCGGGATGCTGCGCTAACCAACTGAGCAGCACAGCCAGGGCAATAATCTTTACTCAAAAAAAATGAGTTAAGTAAAGCACTTTCTTCAGTCATCTGTGGTTTTCAGATCACTCATTTGAAGTAATGGGACATAATTTTATAATAGGTTAAAATGTTAAGTGACAAAATAGACACAAAGAAGTTATGCTCAATCTAAGTTTTAATTACTATGGTTATTTCTGTTCCAGTGAAGTGTGAGTGAATGTGAAGGTTTAGGAAAACAATGTTCTTGTGTGTGGAGGAAAACACAGGCTCCTTACTTACTATAGTGCATCTGACGCATACATAATCATTTTGCAGACAAATGTTTGTAAAACCATACACGGAGAAGCAGGTACAATTGCTGTTTATAAGGTAGAGGGTATAGCCCACTATTAAATCTCATTTCTTAAAAAAAAAGTTTTATTGATTTATAGAGGAGGGGAGAGAAACATCGATATGAGAATGCAACATTGATTGGTCCCCCCAGCACGCCCCACCCCCTCCCCAGGGATTAAGCATACTCCCCAACCAGGAATTGAACCAGCAACCCTTCTTTATGCAGGACTATGCCTAACCAACTGAGCCAAAACAAATCTCGTTTCTTTTTTTTTTTTTTAATTTCTTTATTGATTAAGGTATCACATACTTGTCCTCATGCCCCCATTCCCATCCCACACCCCTTCCCACACATGCCCCCAACCCCCCAAATCTCGTTTCTTGACTAGTGGTGGTTTGGGCAATAGTTTTTCATTTCTATTAATGAGGAAATAAAAATTGTTAAATAAACCCAAGGATTGGAATCCAACCTTATCACTAATGGATAACAGATTTAATATGGGTCTGATTTCTAAGGGAATCAGAATTTATGCAAATACTTTAGTGAAGCCATTTCCTTTTCAAATAATTTCATGTTTTGAATGTAAAGCAGTTTTTCAGTTACATTTGAAGATTTCACTCATTCTTTTTTTTTTTGGAGTAATATGTATGCCATGTCTAAACTTAAGCTTGCTATTGTGACTGTATTCTTCAGCTGATAATGATTAATTGTGCAGAGCCCCCAGTCACTAGCCAACCTCTTCCAGGATATATATCTTCTGACTTCGCATTTTTATCTCTTTTAAAAATTAATAAAGATTATTTTAATTGGCATTTTAGGTGTGACATCTGAGTCCCTGCCAGTTTGCCAAGTAGCAGAAAACACTCTGAAATACTTAGGATAAAAATTAGGAACAAGAATTGAGGAACTTGAATGTAGAGTTAGCTTGTGAAAGCTTTAAAATGTGAACTGTAAATGAATTTATTTTTGTAACATGTAAATACTTTGGCCAGCTGAAGGATCTGTCATTAGAGCTTGGAGCTATACAGCAAATAAATGTTAATATTGTAAGTTATGAAGTGTTTTGTTTTTTCTTTTTTAGGATATTTAGGCTGATAGCAGTCAATAGATGAATGCCCAATTGAGCAAGACATTGTTAGAGTTGCAGATTCTGGGGAAAAAAGCCTAGGTTATACATATAAAATGGTGCTTGCCGTTCTCAATTCTTGGCACATTAAGTATGTTTATTCCAACTGACACATCCCACTGTGTCCCAGGTTCCTTGAGTCTGCAATTAAAAAATCTCCCAACCCTGTTCTTTTCCCTTTAATCCATACATGCAGAACTGGAAGGTGGTGTGCATTGAACGGTAGAAGTTCTTGCTGTGGTTATTTTGGTTTGCTAAGAGAAAACAATGCTGAGTATTGCTGGGATGTGCTATATGCTTTACTGTACTCCCTGAAAGAGGCAACTGCCTGGAATTATGCTGCAATCCACCCTGGGAATAGCTTCCAGGTTTAAGATGTATCATGTTTTTTAGAATTTTCCTAATGGTCTATTTACTCAGCTCAAAGGGGGGTGGCTAATTCTAGTAACTGTGCTTTCACTCTCTAGGAAATCATTTAAGACATGGAACTGTGTTTGTAACCTCAATCATTTTCATTTTAGTGTGCAATAAAATACATGATTTCAGAAACCTCAACCTATATTACCTGAATTACATTTCACAAGATGTTTTTTTTTTCTGTCACTGTTACTGATACAATTTTTGCTTTTTGAGAGTTACTGTCCAGTAGTACTTTCTTCCATGATGAAAAATTTGTACTATCTACATAGGGATATTGAGCACTTGAGTTAAGTTTTTCTTTTATTTCTTTAATTAAATGTAAATAGCCACAAGAGGCTATTGACTATGACATTGGATGCACAATTATAGGCCATACTGATGTGCTTTGTGAGAGTGAAGATTTATCTGACAACCCATATTTATTTGTAGAACATTTTGTTAACTAAAATTAAAACATTATTTGAAAGTGTTAGTTGAATACTGTCTCTTGGGTAAGTGGTTTTGATGAACAATGACTAATGAATGGAGGGAGAAGCAGACTTGTGAGAGCCTCTTGTATCCTATGAATGTGGCTGGGTCCTTTCAGGTCTTCACTTAATCTCCCACATCTTTCTTAAACAGTTGAAGAAAGTGAGATTCAAACACAATGTCAACCTAGGTCTTCTCACAGACTATTCCAAAGAAGTAGGATGGTTGGCCTTAAGAGAAGTTATACAGCCCTGGCCGTAATTAGAGGTGATTAGACTGTTGTTCCGATATGCCAAAGTTTTGGGTATGATTTTCAATCAAGGCACATACAAGAATCAACCAATGGCCCTGGCTGGTTTGTCTCTGTGGATGGAGCTTTGGCCTGTGGACTGAATGGTCCTGGGTTCAATTCCAGTCAAGGGCACATGCCCGGATTACAGCTTGATCCCCAGTCGGGGGTATGCAGAGGGCAGTCGATGGATGATTCTCATTATTGACATTTCGATCTCCCTCTCCCTTCCTCTCTGAAATCAATAAAAATATATTTTAAAAAAAGAATTAACCAAGGAATGCATGACTAAGTGGAACAACAAATCAATCTTTCTCTCCCTTCCTCTAAAAATCAGTTTTTTGTTTGTTTTTAAAGAGAAGTTATGCAGTATCCTGGTATGCTTTTTTTGTTGTTGGACTTTGCCCCAAAAATGATTTATCTACTGGTTTAAAATGTATTTAATGATGTGGTATAGTAGACAGATTAGGGATTTGGGGGTTGTCAAGACAACTGCTATCCAATAGAAAAATAGTAAGAGCAATATATGTAATTTTACATTTTCCAGTGACTATATTAAAAAAAAAACAGGTGAAATTAATTTTAGTATGTTTATGTAACTCAGTATATCCCAAATGTTACAATTTCAACCTGTAATCAGTATAAAATTTTCAAATGAGATATTTTACATTCCTTTTTATGGGGGTACTGAATTTTCAAAATCTGATGTGTATTTTACACTTAGAGCATATCTCAGTCATACCCTATTTTCATTGGAAATGTTTGATCTTATTTAGCTTTCATAAAATTTGCAATTGGAAAAGCAGATTTGCGTACCTAGATTATTACAAGCATACTTAAGTTTCCATAAATAATCTATCATTAGTAACTATTTAATATTAATTTTAAAATAAATTCAGTCACAGTAATGACATTTCAAGTGATCATTACCACTTATGGCTTGTGAAATGTGGTTACAGTATTGGAGAACACAGGTTAAGACTAACCCCTTGCTTCATCTTTGTAAAATAGGCATAACTGCCTTACAAAGTTACTGTGAAGGTCTGAGATCATGGTGTGAAAAGTACTTGGTGTAGCACTTTCAGAGCATTAATTGGTAGATATGTAATTTGTGTCCAGTACATTTTTTTCTGGTATCTTTGAACGTTTAATTTGCATACCTAGATTTTTATGGTTAGTAAATATTTGATATCCACCTAAGATTTGAGCACTTATCACATATCAGCAACTGTTAGCCTAAGGACAAAATGGTGAACAAGACTGACTGCAGCTTGCATTCATGCTTGCATTGATTAGTTAACAAAGATGGTCAACACATAATTGCAACCATGGATGTTATCTAATGTTTGATATTGTGCAGAATTTAATGCATACCTTAATTATACAAAATTGATCACTAATACTGCTCTAAAACTGTGCCCAAAAGAAGGAATTTTAAAATATTTTATTAATATACCATGAGCACTCATTGTGTACCATTGGTACACTTTTGATTACTGTTCCTTGGTCAGAAATATTTGAGAGACCTAAATCATGTCTGAAATATCCATGTTGAATATGTTGTTTTATATGTCCTGTAAGATGGAAGAATTGAAGTAAATGTTCTCATTTAGATGGGAAGTGAGTTCATTGCTGATAGATATTTTAGTCCTATATTATTAGAATGAGACCATTTCTCTAATTGATTTACATAACACACTCTAGCTACTTCATAATATCAATTTGTAAATCATAACAAAGTTTACAGCTCTATGCATTGCCCGCCTCCCCCTCTCCCCTTGGCCAAGTGCCTGTGGCTAATGCTCTTAACTCAATGGGATGGCAGGAGGTTTGGATCTGGATGTATTATGCAAAACCCATCTGTCAGACTTGGATTTTGTGTCTCTTTTGTATTATGAAAGACATAATTTAAGATGTTTTGTCCTAGTTTAGAGGACATAACTATCCATCAAATCTTAATTGCTCTGAAATCTACATGATCAAAATAAATAGCTGTTTGAGTACCTACTGTGTGCTAAGAAATCTGTTAAATAGTTGATGTTCATGATCTCATTTTATTGGCAAGACTGTCCCTTCAAACAGGGTTAGACTTATTTTGTAGATGGAGAAACAAATTTATAGCTGTTAGCTTGTCGAGTCACACAGCTAATGATGGGTGGGCAGACCAATACTTGTTCTTCTTTTATTGTGATACATTGCCTCATCTGTACAGTTTGAACTGCAAAATATACCAGTTTGTATGTATACTGTGGTGTTCTTCAATGTACTTACACATCCTACTGGTTTTATATTTGAAAGTAGAGGCCAGTGAACCAACATTTGATTTTTTTTTTTTTTTTTTATGCCTTAAACAGATGTTTTTAAAGGGCTTTATCCAAGTTTCTACTAGAAAATTGTGCAGAATGATTGGGGATCAGATTGACTTCTAACCACAATTATCAAAGCCCTCTCATAAGCCTGAACTTCTTAAACTTTTCTAGAGACATTTCCTTGATGACAAGAGGATGAATGTGTCCCAGTCGGAAGCCACTAGTGAAAGCAGGAAGCTTCTGCTTTCTGTCTTACTATATTATGCACTTTTGTGCTTAGACTAATGTAAAAGTTGAATAGAACTGTAGGAAGATGATTGTGCTTGGGGAGGAGCAAAGTAGGAGTAGAACATGCTTGCTCAGTTTAACTAGTATAACCATAGAAGGGAAAGGGGGTTTACAAACTGGTAGGATTGTGCTTGGAAAGCAGAACTTCCAAGTAATATTAGTACTTCCTGTTCTGAATGATTGTGTAAATAAAGACATTTCTTTAAGCAAAGCAGATTTTAAAGCTTATTCCGAATGAATAAAAAATGAGTCCATTAAAACTATTTCATCACATTAAAAAATTAAAATTCTGCAGTGTCCAATTGTGGAAAATATCTCAAGATATTTAACCCACGCTTTGTTTTTTTAGCTTTTCTTAACTACCTCATTTATTAAATTAAAACAATACTTTCTGTGCTGGAGGGCAGTCTCCCTTTATCCAGTTGAGGTGAACATATGTGCCATGCTAAAGGAAAAAACCACCATCTACCTAATTACAGAAGTCAAGATCTTAAAGTTATATACCACTCTTTTTCTGCTTATTATTTTCTGTATTTAGTCCCATTTCTGGAGTAGGGTAGGGAAGAACTCATACTGATGCACACTGGGGGTGCTGGCATTGCAGTTTTTGATGACCCCCATCAATTGAATATGTGGGAATCTTAGTAGATGAAAAATGGGACTTGCTTTCATCTATTCTGACCAGCTGCTCATCTAAGAAAGAGGGCTTTAAAACCACCAAAGGGGCCCTTGCCCGGGAGCTCGGTTGGTTAGAACATCATCCCCATATGCCAGGGGTGAGAGTTTGATCCCTGGTCAGGACACATACAAGAATCAACCAATGAATGCATAAAGAAGTGGAGCAAGAAACCTGTTTCTCTCCCCCTTCCTCTCTAAAATTAATTAAAAAATTTTAATTAAAAATATAAGAGAATCAACCAGTGAATGTATAAGTGACTGGAACAGCAAATCAGTGTTTCTCTCTCTCTTCTCAAAATCAATTAAAAAAACAACCACCAAAGTGGGCAGAGTAAAGCCAGAGACTGTTCATATACGCTCATCTTGGCAAAGAGCTGACTTTGAATATTCTTCAAAAAGCAGTCCCTTAGGGGTATATTCCTGGAGATCATAGTCCAAGCAAGTGAAAATGACTCTCATAATATGCAAGTAGAAATTCAAGGCATGTTATAAAATTCAATGATTGCACCATAATGGATTAAAAAAAAGCTTTGATGGAATGGAGATGACTTTCCAGTGCTAATGAAGACACCAATGTAAAAAATGCCTATGAAGAGTTTAAATAAAATGGTTTCTGAAATGTGAAGAGTAGAAAACTATTTCCAAGTTAGTTATTTTATAATTTTTTAAAAATACTTTTATTGATTTCAGAGAGGGAAGGAGAGGGAGAGAGAGATATAAACATCAATGATGAGAGAATCATTAATCAACGGCCTCCTGTATGTTCCGTACTGGAGGTTGAGCCCGCAACCCAGGCACCCTTGACCAGAATCCAACCAGGACCGCTCAGTCCACAGGCCAACGCTCTACCCGCTGAGCCGAACCAGCTAGGGCTGATGTTTCTGTGTTTCTCTTCCTCTCTGAAATTAAAAAAAAAGGGGGGGGGGGGAGATTTGCAAGCATCCAAGGCACACGCTTTTCCTGATAAAAAAAATCACACCAGTCTTAGTTTTCTTCTTTAAAATTTTTTATTTATTTATGGATTTTAGAGAGAGAGGAAGGGAGAGACAGACAGACATTGACTTGTTGTCCCACTTATTTATGCATTCATTGGGTGATTCTTGTATGTGCCCTGATGATGAATCAATCCTGCAAGTTTGGTGTATCAGGCCAATGCTCTGAACAACTGAGCTACCTGGCCAGAGCCAGTCTTAAAGTTTTTAAATTTTCTAGTAAGTAGTTGGCTACAAGTAGGAAAAATTCTCGGTGATTCTCGTAATAGTTTACCAAAGCTAATAGTCTTCAGTTCCTGTCTCCAACTGTGACAATTTGGCCCTGGCCAGGTAGCTTAGTTGGTTAGAGGGCCACCCCATATACCAAGATTTGGGTTCAATCCCCAGTCAGGACACATACAAGAATCAACCAATGAATGCATAAATAAGTGGAACAATAATCAGTGTTTCTTTCTCCCTCTGTTTTTCTTCTGTCTTCCCTCTCTCTCTCAAATCAGTAATAACAATAGTAATAATAAGAAGAATAAAACAATTTGGAGTGAGTGACCAACGTTAAGATTTCTCCTGAGAAACAGTAATTGTCTCAGAGGTTAACAGAGAGTATAAACAAATCTATAGAATTAAAGGCATTTTTATTTGTTGCTTAAAATGTGGAGCACACAGAAAATAGTGGCTGGTATCCTGTTGATAGAAGAACTAAAGGAATGCTGCATTTTCAGCATTTTTCTTTATTTCCTGTAGAAGACAGCAACTGCAATTTTTATGTGACATTCTGCTAGCTTCCTGGAAGGGCTTACTGAACTAGCTTCTGTCAGCATATTTTTTCACTGTGGTGGATACTAGTGAAGGTAGAGGGTGTTTGGAACTTTTAAAGGAAATTATGCTGAGTGAAATACTTGGAATAGGAAGTTAACCAAATCTTTAAGCGCTTAACTTAAAAATACCTGTATTGAGTTATATCCAGTATCAGCAGGTCTCTAAAATTGTTGACTTCTTAACTCTAGTGATAACACCTATCAAATCTTTATCAAGATACAAAACTCATTTACATAAGTAACTGAAATAGGACTATATGTAGAGCACTTACAGAATAGTTTCATCTGAAATACAGTAGCTCATATATACTTCCTTTTCATCCTAACTATTCAGATGAAATAAGGAGGAAGGATCTGTAAAGTGTAAAGCCAAGCACTAATTGTGAAACATAAGTTCTTAGTAATGCTGGCATAAACACAAGTTTTAATGTATTTTGATTTTCAGCTGATACAGCTGGTAAATGAGTTCTGTGCTGCATTTACTAGTCATTCATTAGGAGGCAAACTGCCCGGATATGCTTATAAAAAAGCCTTTTTCCGGTGAGTATTCCTATCTGATCAAATGTAAGAACTGCTGGATGAAATTAATAGGCTCAAAGCAAACCTATTACTCCTTTAATTATGTGATGTTTGTAGGCATAAACACAATTGTCATTGATTTTTGAGATAGAGACTGTGTTAACGGAGAGCTTTTAGTCAAAATATATTATTATTTGGGTTAAATATACTTATAGTTCAGCCTGGCCATTGTGACTCAGTGGCTGAGCGTGAACTTATGAACCACATGGTCACAGTTCAATTCCTGGTCAGGGCATATTGCCCAGGTTGCGGGCTCAGTCCCCATTATGGGGTGTGCAGGAGGTAGCTGATGAATGATTCTTGCTCATCATTGATGTTTCTCTCTCCCTCTCCCTCTCTGAAATAAATAAAAAATCAAAAATTTTAAAAGTTATATTTAAAAAATACATATAGCCTATATAATAAAAGGCTAATATGCAAATCAACCAAATGGTGGAATGACCGGTCGCTATGGTGCGCACTGACCACCAGAGGGCAGACGCTCAGTGCAGGAGCTGCCCTGGTGGTCAGTGCGCTCCCACAGGGGCAGCTCCGCTCAGCCAGAAGCCAGGCTAAGCAGCAGCAGCAGCGCTAAGGACCCCTCAGGGGATGTCTGACTTCTTAACTCTGTAGTGATAGCACCTATCAAGTCTTTACCAAGATACAAGATTCATTTACATAAGTAACTGAAATAGGACTATATGTAGAGCACTTACAGAATAGTTTCATCTGAAATACCTAAGCCAGCAGTTGGACATCCCCCGAGGGGTCCCAGACTGCGAGAGGGCGCAGGCTGGGACCTCCCCCACCACTCAGTGCACAAATGTCATGCACCGGGCCTCTAGCCTGTTTTAGAATAGGACATGTCAAGATACCATAGTCTCAGAGCTAGATAACTATAAAAGGACAGAAGTCCCTAAAATACAGAGTACTTATGTGACCCACACTGTTCTAAGTGCTTGCTGTGTGTTGAATCACTTTCATGCAGCACCTAGGCGTTCCTTGCTCCTCCTCAAGTATGGATGGATGCTTTCTCTTGTACCATTTTTTTGAAATAGGGAATTCATCTTACAGTTGTATACTCTTTTCCCTAAAACTTTATGATATTGATGAACATCTTAGAAGAAATTGAGGCAGTTGTAGTCCACCAAGCACTGTCAAGCCTCTCTTTTTCTCATGTTATTTGAAGAAATTGCATTTTACTACATCTGCACATTCTCAGTCTGGCTCAGTCCCTGGACGTCTGATATTTGAATATTTAGTGATTTCTTGAGAGGAAAGAGACACCTCATACTGAGTTTTTCCTTGGGGACTTTTGATAGCATTGAACTTCGCAGATTTACACCCTCCCTCCACCCTGCAGTCTTCTGCAAATAATTGGACTCTGAAACCTGAAAGTTCAATATTTTTTTGTTTCTTCCTGTCTTGTCTGAAATCGTGTATAACATGAGTGTGTCTCTATACCAATTGTTCTTCATATTTTGCCAGAGCTTAATGTTAAAGTTTTTCTTTTCTTCTTGTTGGACTCCCAAGAAAAACTTTGAAAACATTGTTCTCTAATAGAACTGTACAATGATGGAAATGTTCTGTATTCTGAGCCCTCCAGTACGGTAGTCTCATGTGGCTGTTGAGTACTTGAAATGTGACCACTGAGGGACTAAATTTAAATTTTATTAACAAAATTAAATACCTGCATGTAACCACTGGTTCCCATATTGGACAGAGTAGCAAACCTCCCAGTGTACAGCTCCCTTACAGAGCTTGAGTTATTTCATGCTTTGACTAATTTTCATGTTTACCTTTTGAAGTTGTAGTCTTCCTTCCTGCCCTACAGGTAAATTGCCTAATAAAAGTCATTCTTACAATTTAATCTTAAGTTCTGCACCTATAGAAGAGTAAAGATTACTCTTTAAAAATTTTTTTTAAATATGAATTTGCAAGCTTTCATAAAACTGAGGAGAGTCATATATCATATACCAAATTATCTATTTAAAGAAATTCAGGCCATGGTGACATTTCACCTCTAAATACCCCACCATGCATCGTTAGAAAATAAGGAAAATTTTTTCCATAATCATGGTATCATTAAAGCCTCCTTATATAATAATCCCTCAATATCTAAAAATCAGTCCAAATTCAGATTTGTCTGATTGTCTTCAAATGTTACTGCTATGTCTAAATCAGGATCCAAGCAAGATCTGCATGTTGCTTTCAGTTGTGTCTCTTAAGATTCTTTTAAAAAACATTTTTTACAGAGTTTCAGATTTACAGAAAAGTTAGAATGGTATAAAGAATTCCCATATACATCCTTTACCCAGATTCTTTAATTCTTAACATTTTTTTTTACTACATGTGATTTATCCTCTTTTGTCTCTATACATAAAAACTATTGAACTAAATTGCTTGAAAGTACTTTGTAGATATACCTCTTTACCATTACATACTCTATTGTATATTTAGTAAGAATAACAAAATGGTCTTCTATAGAGACACTAAAATGATCAGAGGCAATTGACTTTGACAGAATACTGTTATCTAATCTCAGGCTTAATTCAGATTTAATCATTTGTTCTGATAATACTCTCTTTTCTTATTTGAGAGAGAGCGGGAGAAACAGAAACATTGATTTGTTTTCCACTTATTTATGCATTCATTAGTTGATTCTTGTATGTGCCCTGACTGGGGATCCAGCCCCCAACCTTGGTGTATCTGAGCTATCTGGCCAGGGCTGGAAATGTTCTTGTTTGTAAGAAGATTCTGACCTCAATAACCTTAGTTAGGCATATTAAGTAGCATAGATGGAAGCAGTTTTCATGCTTTTGATGGTTACATTTTTAAAAAACATATTTTTATTGATTTCAGAGAGGGAGGGAGAGGAATAGAGAGATGAAACATCAATGATGAGAATCACTGATTGGCTGCCTCCTGCACGCCCCCATGGGTTCAAGCCCGCAACCCGGGCATGTACCCTTGACTGGAATCGAACCTGGGACCCTTCAGTCCACAGGCTAACGCTCTATCTACTGAGCCAAACCAGCTAGGATGGTTTTCATTCTTTAGGCAAGTTCTTTTACTTGAGCTTAAAGTTTAGTTGTGTAAATTGACCTGGAATTTTGGTCCATGGGCAGATTAGGAAATATTGGGAAAGTTTGTGTTTGTTTTTGGAAAGGTATGGTATAGGAATGAGAGAGAGAGAGAGAGGGAGGGAGAGAGGAGAGAGAGAGAAAAGAGACTATCTTTGAACCAGGTGGTTCCAACTCTTCTGCACATTGAAGAGAGAAATGTGTGCCTACTTTCCATTGTACCTTTTGTTTCTCTTTAGGGTAAAGAGAATTTTTGATGATACTGACCACATAACATCTGTTTGTCTTAGCTATTCCAGCTTGCTCACTCAGCGAACTGTTAACATGTTTGTCAGGTTTGTTAGAAAGCTTTAGCAATATTGTTGTGTCCATAATGCCCCTAAAAATAAGAATGAAAATAGGGTTACTTAGGATCACATGTTACATGGTATTGAAGATTCTGGTCTCTACTTTAGGCAAATTAAAGAGCAGAATTGGAAGTTTTTAAGTGTAATTCCTTTTGTCATAAAAGGGAAAAAAGGGGCATTTCAGTATCGGAGTAAGTCGAGCACTCAGAGACCACTTATCTATTATCAGTAGTAAAAAGAAATTCACACCCAGACTTTCAGCCAACGTTTAGGACAGCTGAATTAAGCAGATAATAACATGAAAATACAAAAAAAAATCTAACCTTGAGATGTGTTGCTTGTACTAATGGTATCTATTGAGCCTTTACTATGTGTCAGGCATTGTTCTAAGTACTTCATATTAAATCCTCACAGCTCTGGGATAGCTGCTATCACTTCAGATGTTTCAGATGAGGAAATATATACGGAGATAACTGATTTGCCTGTGCCCTATGAAGTGGCAAAACTGGGACCTAGATATTTTAGCTCTGATGCAACCCACAGAACCAGTTAATTCTGTTGGGTGCTTGTATTTTATAATCAAAGTTATACATTTAGACAGTAATTGTTTTCCTGAATGAAGAACCTTCTTTGTTGTCTAGATTACGGGGAATCTGAAATGATATTTCTCACTAAAAACTAAGACTGCAGTTAGTGTTTTACTTTTATCCCCAGGCATGTTAATCTAAATTGGGGGGAGGAGAAGAGGGAAAAGGAAATACTTTTATATCATTTATAACCTGTAACTCTTAAGGCACTTTAGAGTTTTGGGTTGATTGATTAATAATAAATCTGTACTTGCTTTTTGGAATCTAAACTCGGCATAAGTGTTCAGTCCTAAAGTTGTGCCACTTATAGGCCAGTGTCAAAATCTAGTCTGGAAACCAAATGAGTTACAATGTTTGAGTGGTTTTCTTTAACAAGGGAGGAATTGATAATTTGTATACTTTTGTGCATGTGCCTTTAGTGTTTTTGTTTTTAAGGGAGGATGGAAATATGCATAGGTTATCTCTTAGATGGAAAAGTATCTAATAGCTGGGAGGGGGAGGTACAACTAGAAACATGGAATGGGTGACTTTTCATAGTATACCAGTATACCCTTTTGACAGTTTGAATAATTTGCTGTATCCATGTAATAACTATTAAAAATAAGTAATCACTTTTTAACCTAAATTTATTGACTCCATATTCTTCTTATTTTGTACCAGCAAAATAAAAGTTCTTTGCAGTTAAAAACAGTTTTATCATAGAAACTTGCAAGCACATCTCAAAATAGAGTACCTCCAGGATCAGCAAGAGCAACATTTTGCCAATTGAGAGGATAAAATATGGCCGTGTTTGGATGTCATTATTGTATTCTCTGAAAATAGCTGCAGGCTCAGAAACTCTTATATGTCCTCTGAATTTATTTGTGGTTCGACCCAGAGTCTGTAATTCAGGGAACTATTTTACTTGTTCTCAAACACTAGGGCTTCAGCTGTGACAGTTGAAGCTCAAAATTGCCTTAGGTAGTGACAGAAAACCAGAATTCTTATTATACAGAGTAGTTTAGAATATAACATGTTGCTTTGACATATGTATTTATAGGAGGTTTATGAACTACTGGAATGTTTTCTTCAGTTATTGGAAAGGAACTATCGATTAAACTTGGAAAAGTTTGAGGGCACTCTACTTAGAAAATTAGATGTATACACCTCTCCTAAAACGAGACAGACCCCCACACAGTCCCTTTGTATGTATCGGGATATCACTTATGGTTTATCTTCCTCCATTCGTTTTTTAAACTAAAGGTCACTAAAACTAGACTCAAGAAAAAATGAAAATTAATAACTCATAAAATTTTATTGTAACCAAATTCATTATAAGTTATATATCTCACAGCTTGTATACTTGCCATGCATGGCAGCATATACTTGAGCTTGTAAAGCTAGTTAATCTTCTACTTTGTTACCATGCTTGTATTAATAGTTAGACAAATGCTTGACTCCTTGCCCTGGTGTTCAGTAACTGAGTTACTATAACTATGCTTTATGATTGGTTGTGCCTGCAGTCACTGAGGTATAGGAGGGGAGTGAAAGTAAAATGCAGTCTCTTAATCTTAAGTTGTATCTTATTCAGATCACAGTCTGGTATAATTAAGCATTATAGCAGAAGAGTTTGACAAAAGAATTTAGATGGAATACAGTTAACTTGGCTTAGCCAATCCAGAGAGAGTAGGGACAGCTGTGGTCTCTGGGGAGGGAAATTGGTATCTGGGGGGCAATGGAAGAAGAAAGACTTGATTTTTTTTCCCCCTGTGAATTTTTTGTTTTGTTTGTATTTTGTTCCATGTGAATTTGTTATCTATTGGGCGGGGGGCGGGGGATAGACTAGTCTGGCTAAGGCTAATAAAGTCTTCAGGCAGCCTTTTAGTGGGACTTAATCTGTTATACTACATTTAGACACCCAGAGTGTTAATGACCCACTCTGGTAGAGCTCTCCTTCTAACAGGTGCCCTTTGTTTTTATACCCTTAATTGGGTTTTAAAGACCTACCATCCTTAGACCCTCTATATTTGTTTAGCAAATACTTGAATATCTTCTGAGTACACCAGCAAATCTGATTCCATTATTTTCCTCGTTAAAACCCTTAAGTACTAGCTTCCTTTGCCTAAAAAATAAATTCAGGGTTCTTTGTGGGGTACGGTTAGCTTATCAATCTGGCCCTTGCTTATCTTTATAGCCTTAACTTATTACCACGTTCATAGTCTATACTCCCAGTGTTACAAAAGTACTTTGTAGTACCCTTAGCAAACCATACTTTCACATCGCTGGGTTTTAGCATTTGTTCTTCTGTCCAGCGTTCTCTAGTCTCCCTTGAACACATTCCCTTAGTTGTGGGTCTTTGACAAGGTCCCTCTTACACTTGTTTTGGCATTTTGTAAAATATTGTAACTTTGTTTACTTGTCTGTCTGCTTTTGCTAATCTTAAGTTCCCTTAGATCGAAAACTGTAAAATTTTAAATTTCTTTCTTTTTATTCTGTGACTTAATTTTCAGATTTTGAAGTTTAATGTAAGTGAACAAGTAATTACTAAATGTTGAAGGGAGAGAGAACAGTTCAAAGATCTTAAACTGAAACATTAATGACCGCAAATCTCTTAAGCCATAGAGCAGTGGTTCTCAACCCTTCTAATGCCGCGACCCTTTACTACAGTTCATGTTGTGGTGACCCCCAACCATAAAATTATTTTCGTTGCTACTTCATAACTGTAATTTTGCTACTGTTATGAATCGTAATGTAAATATCTGTGTTCTGAGAACCGCTAGCAGGGTCGCCTAAGACCATCGGAAAACACAGGTATTTACATTACGATTCATAACAGTAGCAAAACTACAGTTATGAAGTAGCAACGAAAATAATTTTATGGTTGGGGGTCACCACAACATGAACTGTAGTAAAGGGTCGCGGCATTAGAAGGGTTGAGAACCACTGCCATAGAGGCTAGCTAGATATAATTCTTTCCTTTACTGTTGATTCTGCCTCACAGTTTTAACCACAAGGTTATACATCTCTAGTTATAACTAAAAGGTTATAGCAAAATAATCGAAAACCACATTTGTTGGAAGAACAGATGGCCCATTATTTGGCTATCAGTTGCCTCACTTGAATCAATGTAATGGATTTTCACTGTTGACCTTAAAGCATTACTGGTTAAATGAGGATTTTAGTGACGATAATACATGAATATCAAGTCTGTCTAATTCACTTTGTATCATGGTTTATTAATGTTTGTTTGTTTCTCCTCTAGCTCCAGAACCTGGGTATAAACCCAGCAAACATTGGCTTTAGTACCCTGACTATGGAGTCAGACAAATTCATCTGCATTAGAGAGAAAGTAGGAGAGCAAGCTCAAGTGGTAATCATTGATATGAATGACCCAAGTAATCCAATTCGAAGACCAATTTCAGCAGACAGCGCCATCATGAATCCAGCTAGCAAAGTAATTGCATTGAAAGGTATAAAAGATTGTGGGTTTCTTTTTTTTAGTACTCTTCCTATGTATAATTTACTCAAATACAATAATTAGAAGCTCTTAGTATTTTGATTTGGTTAAATAAAGCTACAAAGTTAAAGCTATTAATGAATTTGATTTTAACTATTTTCATGGCTTTTACTTGGCATGTTTCTATAAAATGTCTTTCTGTTCAGAATAGATCTTGGAAAAAAGTAAATGAATTTACAATTTATGCCTACAGTGTGATAAGACTGCTTTGAAAAGAATAACACCACATATTTTGCTAATATTAGCACTTAAACCAGTGATGGGCAACCTTTTGAGCTTGGTGTGTCAAACTTCGCCAAAAAACTGAGCATAACTCGGGTAGTGTGTCACTTTGAGGAAAAAACATTATTTCGCAAATATTTCATCCTCGGCATGCGGCCGCCTTAGCGGCCGCGTGTCATCAGAAATGGTTACGCGTGTCAGTGCTGACACGCGTGTCATAGATTCGCCATCACTGACTTAAACATTGCAGAACTTTGTTATGATTATAAATTTGCTGTTCGTGCTGTGCCCTTTTTATACTTGTCTTGTACTTAAGTTATCGAGTTTTAAAAATGGCTTGAATTTACAAATGTGTCTATATATAGGTGGGTATTAAAGCTTTGAAATCACGGTGTTAGAGTTTATTCATACTAACTTTTTAGTTGTCATCACAGGGAACTGTACAATCTATTAGTTTAAACAGAGTTCAAAGAACCTCATACGGGCTGGGAGCCTATATTTTTTTCCTTTGAGTTATAGAGTGAGAATGTAATTGACTCTTAAAACAAGTTTCTGAGAGGGCTTTGACAAACTGGATGACTGAAAAAGGCATTTAACTGCCTGTTCTTTGCTTGTTATTTTTGGTGTGGTAGAAAGAGTTCCAGTTTCTAGTAATATTATACCAGATATTTTAAGTCTTTGGAGCATATATGTAACTTTTATGAAGATTACTTTAATCTTATGGCATAAATACAATTATCTTTATATAAGGAAACAGACCTTGCTTAAAGTCACATAGCTGTCACCCCAATAAATTTAATTAATTTAAAAATCACATAGCTAATGATTGGGGACCTAAGTCTATAGATAGAGCCATTCAGTGCTAAATAGTGTGTTACCTAAGTGGTGTACAAGCACTGCTTCCAACCCCATCTCTAGCAGGCTGACTTTGGATAAGACATAGAAATATTCGGGAAGTCTACTTTTTATTCATTTGTAAAGTGAGAGGATTAGGTTGGGTAGTTTTCCAGTTCTTTTTAGCTCAGAATCCTAGTAATTTCTGGATGAGTTGTTAAAAGTGCTGAAGTTTTTAAACAGACTTCTTTTTACATGATTTAAACTTTGTATTTAGTAGTAATACTTGTTGGAGATTAAATGAGGGGAGGGAGAGGGCCGAGCATATTCAAACAGATGTCATCATTCCATGTCTAAGATTAGAGTTGATCTCACCCCAAGGAAAGATTACCCATCCAGCTTTCACCTAGGCCCACATGTTTTTCGGTAGTGAGCTTTTTGCTTCTATTAAACAATACATATTATACTTTAGTATATTAATTTCTCTTAAGCCTCTTTAAAGAATTTAAATTCAACTGCTTAATAGCTCTCACACTTATTAAAAGGCCATCATTTAAATTTTCTCAAAATTCTTTTCTATTTTTAATGTTGTTGTTATCTTATCACATTTCTTAATGCTTTCTTATGTGTGCAGATGGTGAGTTATCTTAAATTAGATTGTATTAGTTATTGTCCTGTTTTATAAAAAGAATAAATTGAAGAGATTTCCAGAGCATTGTACAATAATAGCATTCTAGATTTGTGCCCATATGTGTACACTATAGAGTTAAACTAGTCATCCCTTGCCCTTTTCCCCAAATCTCTTATATAACATATACTCGAACTGCTTTTATGTAAAAAAATAATGAAAGTCTAACTAGGGGTTGGGAAAGGCAGCAAAGGAAAGTAATTTCCAAATACAGCAGGTCCTCGATTAACGTCATTTGGTTGTAAGATTGATGAGATGCCATAAGAATTTAACTTAAATCAGTTACCCTGTGGTAAAATTGGTTTCCTTATTTGCTGTTTTTTTTAAAGTCACAGAACCTATCGAGGCTTTACTGTACTTACTTCCTTTTGAAGGCAGTTTTAAACCTTGGTTTCTTTTTATAAACAGGACTATAACTTTCACAATTGTTCAAGTCTGGTTGTGTTTTATATATTGTGTTTTTTGGAAGAAGTTCTTACACATGTGGTAAGAAGGGTCATGGTACAAAGCCGTATGTTTTGTGTCCTGTCCCATCTCCTCTCCCCCCCACCCCCATACTCTCATAATTTTTGTTCTTTAGGATCCACATTCTCTGTGGCTCAGGAATGGAGTTTTCCTTAGTCTCTAAGGACTAATCTGGATTAGATAGCCTAGTGATATCTGTGCGCTTTGACCTCTATTAATTTAAACCAAATCACTTTTTGGACCATGATGGAATTCAAATTATAAATACCAGTCTTTGCATCTGATTCAGTGAACTCTTAACACTCAAATTTCGTTCTTCTTTTACTAAATGTTTGCTGTCTTCATTGGATGGAGCTTGAACTTTGTTCCTATCTGCAGTATATTAACAGCATTTGAAACTGTCCTCCTTTGTCTCCCTCTCCTTTCCTCTAGCACCTCTACTACCTTTTCCTTTGTATCTTAAACCAATTAAATGTAGCATGCACTTCTCTTATGTTCTCGTGGTGAAGGCAGAGTTGAAGTAGGTCCTCTTTCAAAAAGCAGTTTCCACAAGATTTAGTTGAATGGGGGATGATGACTGCCTTTTAAAAAGTAGTCATTTTTCCCATGTGTTTGTATCAGATTTGCTTTGTTCTGTGTACCTACAACTAACTTAGTTAATGTGTAAACATTCTTAATTATCAATAATAAGATTTCAACCTTGTTTTCCACCATTGTTAAGCAAGCTGTTCTTTAGATTCATTTTTAGTTGGGGTTTAGAATTCTATAGAATTTTATGCTATTTGTTTAAAATGTCTTTAATAGAGGTAATACAGTTTTCGCTTCAGATGTAGATGTAGATTGTTTGCCCAGTCTCAGCTATCTTTTCAATGCTTGCTGCTCTATCAACTTGACTTCTATAGTTGGTTACTGAATAGTCTCCTGATAGAACCATTTGTTTGAAAGTTATAGATCTTGTTACAGAGCTAGTCTAGCTAGATATTAATTTATCCTGAGCGTGGCTTTCTTTAGTGATTCATAATTCTTAATTTTTGTTTCAGCTGGGAAAACTCTTCAGATATTTAACATTGAAATGAAAAGTAAAATGAAGGCCCATACCATGACTGATGATGTTACCTTCTGGAAATGGATCTCTTTGAATACGGTTGCTCTTGTTACGGATAATGCAGTTTATCATTGGAGTATGGAAGGAGAGTCTCAGCCAGTGAAAATGTTTGATCGCCATTCTAGCCTTGCAGGTTGCCAGATTATCAATTATCGTACAGATGCAAAGCAAAAGTGGTTACTTCTGACTGGCATATCTGCACAGGTAACATTTTTTTTCTAGTGTTTAATAAAGAAAGGTATAGAGAACTAATATGCCCAGAATACAGTTTATTTTGAAATTAGGTCTTCTATGCTCAGTTATGTAATATCTGACTTATTTGGAAGACCTTTTTTCTTTTTTAAGAAATAAAGAGAGCTGGCTTAATGCCTTTATACTGACATAGTTTCAGAGTGTGCCCCTCCCAAGTGTTTTTAGCTCTTACTTGCAGGTTAAGTGGATATATTGAGTTTCTGTATGAATGATTTGGAATTTATTATGGACATTTACTGCAGAATGAGTACTCCTACACATATTTTTTTAAGATAGCATAAATAGATGGTTGTATATGAGCCACATTTTAAACATTCATGTTAAGCTTTAATAAGATAATCTTTGGAGCTAAATCTTAAGTGAAATGATATCAAATCTACATTGAGAGACTAAAAAAGAATTGTAAATCCTTTTAAAGGTGATAAAGCAATTCGAATTATTTTCACTAGTTGATGAATCTGGGTTATTAGTTCATTTGGTCCCCAAACTTTATTCTCTTTGATCTGTTGTAGCAAAATCGTGTGGTGGGAGCTATGCAGTTGTATTCTGTAGATAGGAAAGTGTCTCAGCCCATTGAAGGACATGCAGCTAGCTTCGCACAATTTAAGATGGAAGGAAATGCAGAAGAATCAACGTTATTTTGTTTTGCAGTACGGGGTCAAGCTGGAGGGAAGGTAAGTTTTGGCTTTGGAAATTATTTTAGAATTTCTGTGTCTTTATGCTACTAATTAGTCATCTAATTTCAAAATAGTCTTCTTCCTTATTAATTTGCTCCTAACATTCAGATTTGTGATGACTGTTTAAATTCTGCTTCTAGTGATACTTGTCTAAAATACATAATGTTCTTTAATAGTTTTTTTGTATCAGCTGTAAGACTTTATTTTGATTGCCTTTATAAGGCCTTAATTCTATGTTTTCAGCCTACTGTGCATAAGATTCATTAGGGTTGCTAACGTATACATTTGAGCAACTTATATCTAGGGAGTCTGATTCAGTAGAGGGAGCTCATACTCTGCATTTTAAATACTCTACGTGACTAGGTAGAATGTGGCCTACAATTTGAGTAACATTGCCCTAAGTCAGAGCTTGTTAATCTTGGCTCTACATTGGAATCACCTGGACAAATTGAAGTACTTTGTATGTTATGATTCTTAGTTGCAGACAATAGAAACAGATCTGGTTGATTTGAGCATAGAAAATTTACTGAAAGGATAATGGATAGTTTACAATAGCTTGGAATGTTTAGGACCAAGCTTGGAAGATGAGGAATCAGGGGAAATGGGCAGTCGCCAGAGCTGCAGCCGAAAGCCCTGCCACAGAACCCTGAGGACTCGGCTGCTACTCTAACTGCAGTGTTGGATGACACAGCACTGCAGCCCTCACTGCCAGACTAGACTCCTACAGTCTTCATATTTTTCCATGGTAACTATTTAAAAACATTAAGATAGCGATTGCTTAAATTATGATAATCAGACATCTTAAACCAAAATGTTTTCATCCAGTTTATGAGGTCTATGTGATTAGAGTGTGCATACTTTCCTTCTGTGTTAGAGTAGATGTACAGGCTGAAAAGAATTTAACAGTTAGTTCTCTATTTGGGGACCCAAATGCTAAGTTATAATAGAAAACCATGAGAAAGCACCTTTTGTGGGTTATATATTACCATTTTATGCCATTAATTTAAGCTCGATTGTGGTGTGATTGTTTCAGCTATTCAACTGACTTTAAAGTTTTTATCTTGAAATAATGCACATTCATAGGAAACTAAAGACAGTACAAGTGTTCTTTACCTAGTTTCCCTCAACGGTTATGTCTTACATGCTATACATATGGTATATAAGGAAACAATAAATTAACCTTAGTATAATTGTATAATTCTGTGTCACAAGATACATACTATTCTGTTACCTCAAGGATTTCCCTCATGCTACTTCTTTATAGGTACTCCCACTCCCTTACCATCTCTAACCCTTGACAACCACTAAATTACTTTCCATTTCTATAATTTTGTCACTCAAGATGCTGTATAAATAGAATCATATAGTATATGACCTTTTTAGATTGGGTTTCCACCTCATGCAGCATAATGTCCATGAGAGTTCTTTTTATTAATATTAACCTACCATGGAAATATTAATGGTGAATATTAAACCTATTGGAGGACATTTTGATTGTTTCCAGTTTGGGGCAACAAATAAAGCTACTATGATAACTACTAAAAGATCTAAGTTTCTATAAATTTTATTTTCTTTGAACAGTTACATATCATTGAAGTTGGCACCCCACCTACAGGGAACCAGCCCTTTCCAAAGAAGGCTGTGGATGTTTTCTTTCCTCCAGAAGCACAAAATGACTTTCCTGTTGCAATGCAGGTATTTTAAACAAAGCAAATGGACTTTTGAAAACTCTCCTCTTAACAAAATTAATTCAAAAACTATTATTATTCAGTCAATATGATTTAAGTGGAGCTTAAAAGAATAACTGTTATTTTAAAATAAAGTTTATTAGAGAAACTTGATAAAGTAATACTCTAATATGTAAACTGGGTTATCCTAAATCAGTGGTCGGCAAACTCATTAGTCAACAGAGCCAAATAACAATACAACGATTGAAATTTCTTTTGAGAGCCAAATTTTTTAAACTTAAACTTCTTCTAACGCCACTTCTTCAAAATAGACTCGCCCAGGCCGTGGTATTTTGTGGAAGAGCCACACTCAAGGGGCCAAAGAGCCACATGTGGCTCACGAGCCGCAGTTGCCGACCACGGTCCTAAATCATTCAAAATTGTTTTCTTTTTTTATCTTATACATTTTATTCATATTCTTATGTTTTACGTAAGACCCTTATTTGTGCCATACTTAAATGTTCTGTAAGAATGAGGAAACCATTAATATTAGCTTTTAATTTGTAATGTAAATCTCTTGTCAAAGTTCTAGAATTTCACCATCTCTAAAATGGAATTGGCCTAAATTTTCTGTTTGTGGATTCATTATTTTACTTAAGTGTTGATTTTCTTCATACAGATCAGTGAAAAGCATGATGTCGTATTCTTGATTACTAAGTATGGTTATATCCACCTGTATGACCTTGAGACTGGTACCTGCATCTACATGAATAGAATCAGTGGAGAAACAATCTTTGTTACTGCACCTCATGAAGCCACAGCTGGAATAATTGGAGTAAACAGAAAGGGCCAAGTAAGGAAACCTTGAGACTTAAATTAAGCTACAAAATAATACTTATTGCCATTAACACTTTTTTAAAGTAAATGGTAACTTTAGATGTCTGAAAATAATATATACCTAAAAATACGAAGCATAGGTTACAAAGTCTATCTCTTTAATCCTGTCTCAAAGAGAGAAACTGGCATACAGCCACCTAGGATTGTGTCTTTATTGTCAAAGAAGTGACTCTTTTTCAAAGAAACTATTAGGGCCACATTTGACAGACTATATACTTTTCATAGGAGTTTTCCTTCTATGACTTCTAAGATAAATCATTAACTACAAGGAAAAGAATTTTTCCTACATCACTATTCCTAACTGTCACTAAATATTTAATGTGGGAAGGTGATACGTTACAGTAGCTATTGTGGGGTACCTGGCAAGCTATCCAGTTGGGGAAAATATTAGCTGATCTGAGTCTGTCATGATTGGCAAACCTTTTCATACCGTTAACAAGTGATCCCTTTTCTGTATTTTTTTAGTATTTTAATGTAATTAAAATATTCTGCCCCAGGAGTATCTTATTTGCTAAAAAATTATTAGAACTTCGAAAACAATACTATTATTGGTTTTGACTTAGTTTTCCTACAAATTAGTATTTTTCCCAGGTAGTAAGCAGAGGAAGTTAATTAGTAGGTTTTTTCTCCTTTGTTAATTTCCAAGAAATGGGGTGTATATGAAGAGGCAAATACTCTGTCCCTACTTGTCCATCCCCTACCTCAACTCTACAACTGCTTTATGTCCCTACAACTTATATAGCCCTCTTCATAGCACTTATCACAATGAATTACAATTGCTTGCTTAACTGTGTTAGTCACTGTTCTTCATTAGGAAAGGGGCTTTTCTTTGTTTAATCGTATTTCTACACCAGTCCTTGTCTGGCACAAAGGTGACTTTAAAAATTCAGTAGCTTTCATTTATTCAGTTGCATGTGTCTCTCCTGGAATATATCAAGAATGAATTGCCTTTTGGTGAACTAGGTTAATGACAATTTAATAATCATGAAGTTGATAAGCCAGAGATCTTTTTCTTTCCACTGCTGTGCTGATGTTTTTAAGATAATGCTTAACCTAAAGTGTCTTGGATAATTTTACTAATATATTTGATATTTATAACTTTGATTCTGGGAACTTAATTGTTTTCCTCCCCTTCCCCTACAATTTTCTGTGCCAATCTAACAACAACAACAAAAAAGTATAATTTTGATTCATCCACACCAAATGGCTAGTGTTGTGTTGGCTGTTGTCTTTTTTTAAATTTGACAATCTAAGGGGAAAAGGTTAGTCAGGCATTGCATGTTTAAAAAATTCTTGTGGCACACTAGTTGAAAATCACTGCCCTAAAGGAATGAGTGTGTGATTTCTATTGGTTGAAAATCAAAAGCCATCAAGATGACATTATTACCTTTATTAAGCACCTGTGTATACCTTGCATTATACAGTAGGATTCAGGGATTCTTTCCCCTCACTGAATATATAACCTGGCCTGTGGGGATGTAAATGTAATTAAAGAAAATTACTGAAAAAATCCTTATTTTAAAAAATCCTAGAGTTAAAAGGAATAAACCTTAAACTTCTTCCAGGCAAGCCTTAGATTTTGTAGCGTCTTCAGTCACGTTCTGTAGGTTTTCAAGATTGCTTTCCTCAAGAATCTATAAATCATAGTGAATTGTCTTACAGAGCTCATTTAAATGGATGGTAGCAAAGCAATTAGAGTTTGGACAGTATGAAATAGGGAGCTATTTATATTACAGAATGGCCATATTTTAGGCACTCCAAATGGGGGTTAGCACCCTCAGTTTTCTCATTTATGGCCTCTTTTTTTTCTTTTTAATTTTTATATTTTTATGACAAAAAAAAAAGCAGCTGTCACAATTTTAATACCTTTGTGACTCAGTAGTAATCAGCTCTAAGCAGATTTAGTATCATTGATATCCAAATGAACACATTTCAACTATTCATTAATCTTTAAATTGCAGGTTCTATCAGTATGTGTGGAAGAAGAAAACATAATTCCTTATATCACCAATGTCCTACAAAATCCTGATTTGGCTCTGAGAATGGCTGTACGTAACAACTTAGCTGGTGCTGAAGAACTCTTTGCCCGGAAATTTAATGCTCTTTTTGCCCAGGGAAATTACTCAGAGGCAGCAAAGGTGGCTGCTAATGCACCCAAGGTAAATAGCCATGAAAATGAAGTTGCCATGATTGGATTAATGTTCATATGCTTTATTTCTACTGTTAGAAATGGAGCCAGCTCTCCATGGAGAAACTAGTCTTCTTTAGGTTGCATTCTTTCTGTGGTAGATTGAGTTCCTTGTTGGTGCCTTTAGATTTGGTTAATTATTCTTCTGTCCTCTAGTTTTGGTTAGCTTTTTAAAACTAAGAATGTTAGAAAGATAAGTAGATCTAGCAAGCTATGGTTTATGTAGATGTAATGATGTTTAGTTACTTAGTTATAATACTGTTTGACCTTGTCAGTGATAGTTACCAATGTTTTCCTCCTGTGTAAAGCTTTGTTTCCATTTGGTCCACAGCTTGGGAGAGGGCTTTCAGGGTGGCTAAAAAGCTGCCTAGAGCTTCAGGGAGAGGCTCAGGCAGAAGCACTGTCACCACGGGGATGTCAAGGGGTCCCTCAGAAGCCACTGGGCTGCAGAGGCTCCTAGTCATGCTAGAAGGTGAACTTAGCTCAGTTTAGGGGCCAGCCAGCTTTCAGAGGTTAGTCAGGTGGTCAACCATCTTGATGAATTTCACCTCCTCATCTAGGAAGTGGCTCTATAAGAAGTCACCAAGATATGGGTGTCTGTGTGGGCCGAATCCAGGGAATGCAGATCCAATAGGGCCTGGTTCAGGTTCTTCTCCAGGACCATGGTTTTACCACACTCATCCTGTGACATCTCTTACGTGTCGTGGAAGAAGGCATGGGCACTGTGCTGGCTTTGCATCTTCAAGAGATACTTGGTGCCCTCCACTTCTCAGCCAACTCATGGAAAAGTGGCCCATGCCTTCCAGAGCCACATCTTCACATTTGAAATAGAAGCCCAGAAGAGAGGTAGGTGTGGGAGGCTCACAGATGAAGGTTAACCAGGAGATTGACAGTGGCTTCCATCTCTGTGGAACAATTTTGACAAATCTTGGAGCTCATGGTTTATCAACAATAAGGAGCTAAGCTCAAAAAATGGTGTTGGCTGGTCCTGGAGGCAGAGGATGGCTGAGAAGATGGTTCTAAAGGTTGCAGCTGGAAAAGAGGTTAGAGCGTGGTTGGGCTGGAAGAAGGGGTGTCCATGGGTCTGTTCTGTTCAAACATTGTTGAAACAAGAGATGGGTCCACAGGGCACACGGTCTGGTAGTACTGATTTTATTTCCTGAAGTTGAAGGATTGAACAGATCCTATCACATTTCTGGTAAAAAGAGTTGTCTGAAATTGAGCTGAGTTTCTTCTCATCACCTTTGTATTATGTTGAATGAATTAACACCTTATATCCTGATCACTATTAGGAAATTTGCACTTAACATGAACCTGGAATAATAGCTAGCTGTAACTACTTTATACTTACTCTGTTACACATTGGCATTGTAATTAGGTTGTTTCTGATTCTGAATAACCTTAACACACCTGGCCAGGGGTGTGAACAGATGTTGACTGAATCATTATTACTCAACATATTGAAGATTTGAAATTTGGTCTTAGTAGGTGGAATCACGCTTTTATGATTGACTTAAGAGACCTATGGAGTTATTAGTGTGATGTTGGATCTCCTTTAAACGGAGTCTTTACCATTTCTGTTTCTTAAAGGGAATCCTCCGTACCCCAGACACTATCCGTCGATTCCAGAGTGTCCCAGCCCAGCCAGGTCAAACTTCTCCTCTACTTCAATATTTTGGCATACTTTTGGACCAAGGCCAGCTAAACAAATATGAATCCTTAGAACTGTGTAGGCCTGTACTTCAGCAAGGACGGAAACAGCTTTTGGAGAAATGGTTAAAAGAAGATAAGGTATATTAACTTCAGTTAACATACTTTTGCTTTGATTGTCTTCAATACCACTTTAGCAAGTTATAAATATCTAGGCTGCCCCAAAATATCTGTATCTATTGTTAAGGCTTGTAGGAATAGAATAAGAGCAGACATTGTATGAGATGCATAAACTTACTTTTATAACATGTAGAGGTAGGATATCTTTGTTTAGTATTTTAAATGGAATCCAGAATTTGTGCTGGGTGGTTAGAACCACTAACCTGGAAGCAAATTGCTATACTTTTGCTTCAGGAAAAGCTTAGTGTGAGACACTTCAGTATGTGTTTATATTTGTCAACATATGTAACATTCATTTGGATATAAGAATATATTCCTATCTCTCACATCCCACATTTAATATGCCTAGTAGTTTCAGTCATCAAATATATCTTTTCTTTGAGAAATTCCCAAGTATCATCGCAATGGTGGTATTTGCTACTAGTAACTATGTTTGGGTGTGAGAAGGAAACATGTTATATAAAATGTTGGACCATAGATATGTTAATAAGACAGCAAGGGCTAATTAGCAGTGATAAAAATTCCCAGAGAGATTTCACAGTATGTAAATTAGCATTACATGGGAAAATATTTAACTCAGTTTCTTGAAATTTATTTAAATATGAACCTTTAAAAAATGTTAACCAGCTTTCTTTACTGCAGGATTTCTCTGTGCTTTTTATATTCATTCATACTTAACTGATTTCTTTTCACATAGAGCATCTAAATAGCATTTTGTTTTCTAGAGCACATTATGGAAAATGTTGCTTATTTGCAAGGCAATTAACAAGTTTGAAAAATCCATCAGTGTTTTTATTCCTTTCATACCAACATAAAAAAGCCTTTCTCGATAAAGTGGCAATATTGAATTGCCATTTCTTATGCTATTGTCAAGAATGAGGTGGTACTACTTAAAGCACTCTGAGTAGTGAATAACTTAATGTTGCTATACCTTTCAGTGTTAGTGTATGTTGGTAGTATTTTTACATGACTAATTCTAAGTCCTTGTTTCTTAACCCAGCATCTGGCAGTCTTATAGGATACTGGAGAATAGTACTTCAGAGTTGGGATGCTTGGATAGGAGCCTCTGCTGAAGAATAGTTAATAGCCACAATAGCGAGTATTTGAGGTCCATCTTAATTGTTTAAGATAAGGGAGGATGGTGATAGCCAAGGTAACTGAGTTGACCTATCTAACAGTGTGAAAGCTTTCTGGATATTACTACCTTTTTTTGTGAATGGTCATATGGGATCTATTTGTAGTAAAAGGGATACTGGTCAACTCTTCATTAATTAGCATTTTTAGTTAAGAGATATACTTCAATACAACTGGCATAGCCACATAGCCATTAAAAGTAGAAAATCAACTCTAATATGTAAAGCAAAACTCTTTTAGGGAAACTGCTTTCCAGACTGGGCTGCTGACTAAGGCAGGTTGAATGTATAGAGAAGGGAATCTACTTGTCTACCACCTAAAAATTCAAAGTTTTTTAATCTGTTTGACCTTGTGAAGTTAGAGTGTCCTGCTTTATAACCTTAAATCCAAAAGTCAAGAAGATAATGGAGCTTAGGTTCTTCAGACATACAAATTATATCCTAATTTTAATAATGGTCCTTATGGTAAGCCTCAACTGGTAACTTAGTATCAACTTTTCATTTGATAACATTACATTTAAAGTTACATTATTTTGAAAAAATTCGGCCATGTGGGTCAGATATCTGAATATTCTTAATAGTACAAGATTCCGCTTTTTAAGTATTTACATTTCTAACAAGGCATTGTAATATCTATATGTATGAAATCTTATTGGGCTTTTTTTCTTTAAGTAGGATGTGTGAAAATTCTACTGAGACATTGCTGTGAATACATAATCAAGAGTCTTTACTAACCACAACCCCTGAATACTTGTAATATATTCTGGGGCAATTGAGTAACTAAGTGTTATGATATTATTTATAGTGGAAATAGTGTCAACTGCTCATTTATTAAACAACTTATGGATTACTAACCAATCTCTTTTTCCTTTGGACAGCTGGAATGTTCTGAAGAACTAGGTGACCTTGTGAAATCTGTGGACCCTACATTGGCACTTAGTGTGTACCTAAGGGCTAATGTCCCAAATAAAGTCATTCAGTGCTTTGCAGAAACTGGTCAAGTTCAGAAGATTGTTTTGTATGCTAAAAAAGTGAGTTCAATGAAACAAATTCTCAACAAAAAGTTCATTAAAACATTAAAGAGAAATTAGCCTGTAGAAACTCTAAGTGACTTTAACAGTGAATTTCCTTAAATTTTTAGTTACTGGGAAAAGTATAAAAGCCCTATTTTAGTCCCACATATAGAATTACACTTATTAAAAAATGGAGAGTTACTCTTATACAGCTTACTAGAATTTAAAATGTCAGGGGCATGCTTAATCTGTTAGAACAAACTTTTTGAAATAGTCATTCATCGAAAATGAAGAAGCCAGTTATAAAAATTTACAGCTATTTAATCAGATGTTATCACTAAGGCATCTATTTGCCTAATATAAACCAAGGTCAAACTGAACATCTTAAATTAAAACTGAATTTGTACTTTCATCAGTAGTTCTATATTAGTAAGATTCTGTTGCAGAAAAAAAAAAACACCTTTAAATTATATAAAAAGGAAACTTTGTGGTGGGGTTTAAATTTTTATCTATTTGTAGGTTGGATACACTCCAGACTGGATCTTTCTGCTGAGAAATGTCATGCGTATCAGTCCAGATCAGGGACAGCAGTTTGCTCAAATGTTAGTTCAGGATGAAGAACCTCTTGCTGATATCACACAGGTAAAGAAATGAAAACATATTGATAGAAGTTGATTTAAATAGAGAATGGGGGAATTTGAGTTTAAACAATTTGGAGAAGAATGGGTTAACCATTTAATTTCTAGAAATTAGAGCTTTGTCTTATCTACATAGACAAAAAAAGCAAGTTGCAGAAGAATGGACAGTATGGCACCATCTATATACAGTTTTTTTTTTAAATCCTCACCAGAGGATATGCTTTCATTGATTTGAGAGAGAGTGAGAGAGAAACATCAATGTGAGAGACACTGATTGGTTGCCTCCCATATGCACCCTGACTGGGGATCGAACCCACAACCCAGGCATGTTCCCTGACTGGGAATCAAACCTGTAACCCTTTTGGTGCTCGGGATGATGTTCCAACCAACTGAGCCACCTGGCCAGGGCTATATATACAGTTTAAAAACAAACAAAATGGACTTCTTGTTTAGAGATGTATATGTAAATATATGAAAAATGTATGGGAATAATAGTTGTTTTTACTAGAAATAAAAGTAACTCCACAAGACAAAAATAGTTCTTATCTTTTTTAACCCTCACCCAAGGATATTTTTTCCATTGCTTTTCAGAGAAAATGGAAAGGGGGAGGAGAGAGAAACATTGATGTCACAGAGACACATATACTGATGCCTCCCACACTTGCCCCGACAGGGTGGGGAGCAAACCCGCAACCCAGGTACATGCCCTTGACCGGGAATCAAACCTGTGACCAACATTCTAACCACTGAACAAACAGGCCAGAGCTTCCTTTTTTTAAAAAATTGATTTGAGAGAGAGACAGAAACAGAGAGACATTGATTTGTTCGACTTACTATGCATTCATTGTCTGATTCATATATGTGCCCTGACCAGGGATCAAACCCACAACCTTGGCATATCAGGATGATGCTCTAACCAAATGAGCTACCTGGCCAGGGCCAAAAATTTATTTATTTTTTAAAGAAAGAGAGAGAGAGAGAGAGAGAGAGAAAGAGAAATATCAATGATCAGAAACATTGATTGGCCACCTCCTGCACACCCCCCACCGGGGATTGAGCCCACAACCCAGGCATGTGCCCCTGACCAGAATTGAACTAGGGACCCTTCAGTCTGCAGGCTGATGCTCTATCCACTGAGACAAACCGGCTAGAGCCCAGAAATTTGTTTTTAAATTACGAAGTTATGCTGTCCAAATAACATTTTTTAAGTCTGGGGTTTGTTTGGTCTTGCAATTTTTTATATGTAAAACAAATGAGATAATGTTTAATTTCCTTTCATTTACATATTATCAACAGTATCATAAAGTCATTTTTAAACATCTCAAACAACATTCTTTAAATCTTTTTGCAGATTGTGGATGTCTTTATGGAGTACAATCTAATTCAGCAGTGTACTGCATTCTTGCTTGATGCCCTGAAGAATAATCGCCCATCTGAAGGTCCTTTACAGACTAGGTTGCTTGAGATGAACCTTATGCACGCACCTCAGGTATATGCATTCATACTTTTAAGGTGTTTTCAACACTGTTTTAGTAGTTACTCAGAGCTTCTTAGATTGTTATTCGAAGCAACTGAGATGACTATTCTTGAAGAAAATTTAGTTAACATTCCTTTGTATTTTCTCCTCTTTATCAATTAGATATTGGATCTTTATATGTAATCTGGATGTAGAATTACTGATATAAATGGGCTGGTAAAATAAACTTATCCTATTTGTGGTTTTATAGGTTGCAGATGCTATTCTAGGGAATCAGATGTTCACGCATTATGACCGGGCTCATATTGCTCAGCTGTGTGAAAAGGCTGGCCTACTGCAACGTGCATTAGAACACTTCACTGATTTATATGATATTAAACGTGCAGTTGTTCACACCCATCTTCTTAACCCTGAGGTATTTCATTTTCTTACCTAACAGGTGGTCTTAGATATGATTAAATGGTGTACTGAAAATGTGTTTGTGGTACTGAATGATAATAATTTCATATCACTCTTAGGTTCAGTTTTATTTCATTTATGTACTTGCTTATTTATTTATTTTGTCCTCTAGTGGTTAGTGAATTACTTTGGATCCTTATCAGTAGAAGACTCCCTAGAATGCCTCAGGGCCATGCTCTCTGCCAATATTCGCCAAAATCTGCAAATCTGTGTTCAAGTGGCTTCTAAGTATCATGAACAACTATCAACTCAGTCTCTGATTGAACTGTTTGAGTCTTTCAAAAGTTTTGAAGGTAATTAGGAATTTCTGAGTTGTTTTTTAATTAAGATAACCAAGAGGGATATTATTATGTTCACAGGCTATTAGAAATTCTGTCTCCACAAGCTTAATTTTATGGGACAGTTTTAAGTTTTATCATGCAATAAATGTTGTCGAACATCTTTTATGTTAGATTCTAGTGATATGCAGTGAACAAGATTGCTTGGATATTGTATAGGTGAAATAAAAGCAGAATTTTAAGATACAAATATATATATAGTGGCTTTGTAATAATTTTGTAAGACGAAAATACTAGTGACTAGTGATCAGGTATAATAAATTTTCATGCTATGTTGTCTGACTCTTATAATGGCAAATGTTTCTAACCAAGGATATTTTGTGACTTGTCATTATATACAGCTGGTTTGCGTAACTTCAGCACCTCAGACCTTTTGGGCTGGATAACTTGGTGGGCGGGGTGTATGCAGGATTCTTAGCAACATCTCTGGCTTCTACTCACTAGGTGCCAGTGTGGTTCAGCGCCACCAGTTGTGACACAAAAATGTCTCCAGACATTGCCAAATGTCTCCTGGGAAGAAAATCACCCCCAGTTGAAAACCACTGCTGTACTGAGTACTAATGTAATCACTGTTGGGTGGCTCTTGGGTTCATTAGCTAAACTTCTGGTCCCAGTTACCTTTTCTTCCTCTTTTTGTAGTATTGCTCTAGACAGAAGGAATAAGATTTCTACTAGTTTTCTGTTTCTGTATGTTAGCTATGCACTAAATTTATACTATTTCATTCAGTCCAGTAACCACTAGCCACATACAGCTATTTAAATTTGAAGTAATTAAAACTGAATATAATTCAAAATTTAGTTCTTCAGTCACACTAGCCACATTTCAAGTGCTTGATAGCCACATGTGGTTAGTGACTACTGTATTGACAGCACTGCATTAAATTCTCTTCAAACTACTTTTGTATGTTTCCTATTAACTGCATATGGAAAAACACCTGCTACAAGGGTCTTCATTTAAAACTTGTCATATGGAATATGATGTGATAATTAGTTTGGTATTAAGTAGCTGCCTCCTATTTCTCTATTATTAGAAAACATTGGGTTGAATTTTCTGTGGTTTTTTCTTTTAAGTATATTTTTATTGATTTCAGAAAGGAAAGGAAAGGGAGAGAGAGATAGAAACATCAGTGATGAGAGAGATCAAGCCCACAGCCTGGGCATGTGCCCTAACAGAAATCAAACCATTACCTCCTGGTTCATAGGTCGACGCTAAACCACTGAGCCACGCTGGCCAAGCTGAATTTTCTGGCGTTTTTTGTTGTTGTTTTTTTCAAGATTAAGGTGCAAATCCCTTTATTGAACTAATTACTAGATTAATTCGTATTCTTATGGAGTTTTTTGAGCAACCAGTTTTTATTTGGGAGTATTGAGTATGTGTTTTTTATTTTTTTGTAAAATTGAGGTATAATTGAAATAACATGTTTTTTTAATTGCTTAAATATTATACAGTTATGTTGTTCTCAAAAGTGCACCTGTACTTAATTTCAATTATCTGTTTTTTAAGGTCTCTTTTATTTTCTGGGATCCATTGTTAACTTTAGTCAGGACCCAGATGTGCACTTTAAATATATTCAGGCAGCTTGCAAGACTGGGCAGATCAAAGAAGTAGAAAGAATCTGCCGAGAAAGCAACTGCTATGATCCTGAACGAGTCAAGAATTTTCTCAAGGTAAGTGATTTTGAGTAATGCAGTTTCTGGTTGGGTTGAAGATCAGCAGTTCTGCAAGGGTTTGGTTAGTTAAAAAAAAAAAGTTCCCCTAAATGTAAAATTCTTAACATTCTGAAATTGTGTGCTGAATTATTTCTTCCAAATTTAATACTTTGTGGTTTCCTTTGAAATAGGGAAGGAAATTGGTAAGTAATACTTAAGAATGACCCCATCTATTTAAAAGAAGAAAAAAAATTGCACTATCTTAAAGAAATGTTCTTTCTTTACTTTGAAAATGGTTTTAGACGTTCGGTGTCATTTTAGAATATCATTTAGTCTTCTTTTGAATATTAAAATCATTTTGCCTTCAGTGTCATTTTAAGGAGTCTCTACTGCATGCATAACAGGTTTATTTCTGTCATCAAATTAGCCTGACTCTGGAAACTAAATATTAATCATGTATAATTCATAACTTGAGAGTAAGAGTAAAAAAACCTCAGATTTGTGACACAGGAATTTAGTTCTAGAGAAGTAAGAACTGCCTATTCTAGAGAAGTAAGAACTGCCTATGTTGAAGTGAAGAGTAATGGTTTAAAGATTCTTAGCTCTTTAAAATATACCTAAGGGCAGTTAATTTTGTTTAAAGTTTAACTTAGCTTTACCTTTATTCTCATTCCTACTAGTTACTTTTACAGGAAAATAAAACTTTAAAATTGTTAGTTGCCTCTGAAATTCAGGAAAACTATAGAACATTCAGTTTATCCCCGTAAACATTTATTTATATATATGAAATGACTCCAGAACTGAACATAAAGTTCTTAAACATTTTTTTTTGTCTTTTGGAAGAATTTTAGATTGAAACTAAAACCAAAATGTTTAATGTATAATTCAGTAGAAAAAATAGGCTTTTCCTACGCCTATGCTGTCATCATTTTTAATCTACAGTTGTATTAGCTGATAGGGCTCTAGATTAAATACCCCCAAACCTTAGGGGTTTCAGTGTACTGAGATAGTCGAAGTGTTGAAGTAACCCTATATTATAGATTAAAAAATAAAATTTCTCCAAAATATATAGCTTTATAATTTAATATCTTGACCATTATAAATAGTCTGAGTGGCCTGGCTAGTATGATGTGTTTGAACTCAAGACTTTCTGGTGTCAAAAATACTCCAAATAAGAAAGATTGATGCTTTATGCTTGACTAGTGTACCCCTAACACTGGTTCAGTTCCTCATTTGATTGTCAGTACTATTTCCTTTTTTTAAAAATACTACCAGGTTCTTAAACCGATTTCTTTTTGTTTTTATTAAGCTCACAGCTTTTATGTTTCAGTCGTAATTTCTTTAGCATTGGGTATTAATATTTGACTTATGAAATATATATATATATATATTTGTAAAGCAGGACTAAATTATTTTGTTCTTAAACTTCAAAAAACTTGTCTGGATACTAGGATGGTGCGGCCTTAAGTTGCTTAGCCCATGAGATCTAATTAGACGAGGATTCCCATTCCACATTTGTAAATTGGGTGCAAGCCTCATAGAGTAGGGGCATGGATATGGATATTACAGGCTTTTGAAACAGTCAAACCTGGTTCAAATTCCATTTCTTTCTATTATTAACGATATTATTTGTTCATTCAGTATATGTCGACCTGTTACCTCAAGCAAATTAACTCAGCCTTGGTTTCTTCAACCACAAATTGTTTTTCTCAACTACCTTCGTAGGCCATAAGTGTTCAGGTTATAACAGTTGTAAATAAGCTGTGTTGGTGGGCCTTGGAAATAAGGTAGTGTCAGCCTACATGTGAAATACAATAATTCAAGTTTTGTTTCTTTTTGGTTTTGAGTTATTCCTGACTCTTTGAAGGAATTTTAATTCCAGTCTGAGTTAGTAGAGGTAAACCTGGTGTCTTATCTTTAAATAATCTGAGATAGGAACTCAATATTAAGATGCTGCTATTGTATCCAGCCTTTCATCCTAGTAGTGAGAATGAAAATACTAAAGCATTTTACTCCCTTTCCTTATTGACCAGTAGTATGGTAGCTGCAATGCTACATCTCACCATCACTGTTATTAAGCTTTGGAGGTACTAGCTATATGATAATTGAATGGTGTTGTATGTAAACTCTGTGGTAATAAGAAAAATACTTCTCTGAATCTGATCTTGAACATTCCAATGCCAATTATATGCTAGCCACCAGAAATACAAAGATTGATAAAATATGGCTTCCCGTGTACAAGTAACCTGTTAGCAGGAAGAAATGATGATATTAGTATCATTTGGCTCATGCCCTCAGTTTTTGTGGAATTATAGATCTCCATAAAAAGCATGGAACTGTTCTCCAGATCCATGATCTGTTTCTTGCTACCTTTAATCCTCTATCAATTTTCCTTTCCTGGTTTTGCTTGACCTACAATGACCTGCTTGCTATTTCTGGCACTCCCTAAGCCCTCTCCTGCCCCAGGGTCTTTGCTTGTACCCCTTTCTGCTTTTCTCTGACCTTCATGACCTAAATCCTAATGTTCTTTAAGATTTCTCATCAGATGTCATGAGAAAGGATGTCTTAGATGACCCTAGCCTATCCTTACCTCCCCCATATTCTGCTTTTTTTAAAATAACACTTAACAATATTGCCTCTTCCCACTACAATGTAAGTCCTTTGAGGGAATGCTTACTTTGTTCCCTGCTATATCTCCAGTGCATAAGTACAGTGTCTGGTACCTGGGTACTCAGTAAATATTAGTTATAAATGAGTAACTTCATGTTTATGACAACCTCTGAATGTTTATATAATTTTAATTTTTATCTTAAAATCTTTGACCATAATAGCTAGAAGGTAAACTTTTAAATAATTTAAAATATTAATAGCATTATTTACATGTATGAAATCATGTGCAAATTTAGGCAATCAAGAAAGTATCCATTCTAGATTTTTGCCTATTTTTTCAATTTTAAGTGGTGTGTGTTTTTTTTGGGGGGGGGGGCGGTGCGAGCGTAGATAAAGTATGTTTGTCTTTGCCAGCAGAAAATTTAAACACGCATGAGAATAGAATACCTAAGTAATCTTAGATGACTTGCAAGTGTGTTTTCTCCCTAAATGATAAAATAAAAGTACATAATATTTTATATTTATATTAAACAGGATAAAGAAGATTAGTATGACCCACTAACTTTTTGATGTTTATTTAATAGGAAAAAATTGGCTTATTGAAATCTTTACATAAGTAGATCAAACACTCTTCCTCGAGATGATTATAGCAGCTGTTTAGTACAGTTTCCATGCTGCTAAATACTTGCTTTAGACCAGGGGTGAAGAACCTTTTTTCTGCCAAGGGCCATTTGGATATTTATAACATCATTCAAGGGCCATACAAAATTATCAACTTAAAATTAGCCTGCTATACTATATTTGGTCGAACATTTAATTAACTCACCCCTATTGCCTTGGCAGGGCCAGATCAAATGATTTCTCAGGCCTTATATGGCCCAAGAGCCGGATGTTCCCCACCCCTGCTTTAGACTTCCCTTAATGTGTAAAAAATCTGCAGCTGACTTCCACTTCAGATTTACATCCTTTCCTCTCCGCCATCCCCACCACCACCACCACCACCACCCTCCACTGTGTAACGTGCTTCAGTGCCTGCTGCCTATGGGCAGAGGCCAGGCAATGATTCAAGGCCACAGTTTGCTCTGGCATGGGGCACTATGAAAGACCCAGGGGTGCAGGCCTATCATAAATCCAAACCCATGCATGCCTTTTTGGTCTTTTATTCAGGATTTCTCATGACTCCCAGATTTAGTTTTGTGTTCTTTGAACACTTCATAGACTAATCTTCAAATTATTTATAACTAGTAGCCCTGCGTACAAATCTGTTCGCCAGTAGGTCGCTGCCCTGCCCTCCTGTAGCTCCCCCTGCCCCCCCATAGCTTGCTGCCCTGCCCTGTACTGTAGCTCTCTGCAGCCCGCTTGTAGTTCATTGCCCCACCCTCCTGCAGATCCGTGATCTGGTCCTTACCTTACGCAGGGCGTAACGAATAATTAGCATATTCCTCTCTTATTAAATAGGATTGGGTGACTGATATGTTCTAGACTTAGGTACTATTTTGTTCTAACCTTGCAAATAATGTTCTTAGTGGCTGTCATTGGGAAAGTCCTATCCTACTTAGTTCTACTTCCTTAGCAGATTTTCATAGACAGATCATATATTGAGCAATGTTTCACTGTGTGTAAATGAATTCCTGATGGAAACTGTTGTTTTTTGTGCTTTACCTTATGTCTGTGGAATGTAACAGGACATGTTTCAGGTAAATGACCAATACAGGTCTTATCTCCTGTCTGTAACATCTATGTCAATCTATAAAGTAGGATTATAGCTTGGTATTTGTAATGGTAAAAGCAGTAGGCAGTTTAAAGATGTCTTTCTTTACGTGCTTTCTTTTTCTTAACTTTTTTCTTATTATAGCAACATGTGGTGTGTTTAATTCATGGCTGTCACCATCATGCTGCTCCTGGTAGGCTTTATTGTAACAGAATGTTAGAGGCTGGCCATATAGAATGGAATTAGGGAGGGGTGAAAAAAGTCATTAGTTTGAAACAAGTACAAGCCATTTATGTCTTCATTTTGACAATGTGACTATTAGTCTTAAATAACTCAATTCTATTTTATTAATCATTAATGAAATTCCTGCTTTGATGATTTTATATCCCGAAGGCCAGTGGTGGCTCACTAATCTTAATTTGTTACTTTTTTTGGTCAAGGGTATGTGTGGGAAGGACCTGGTATTTTGCTATGGATCTAAGTATTGATTAATAAAAAATTACTGAAAATGGTACGCTCTCTTCAGCAATTGGGAATTTCTTTAGGAGAACAGCCAGGTTTATATGATCCTCTCTCACCAGTATAAAACAGAGATTCTCATATTTTACATAGATTTGATATCTCACAGAAGGAGAAAATTAAGGTTTCTTTTCGTTCTTTTTTCCCCCAGGAAGCGAAGCTAACAGATCAATTACCACTCATCATTGTGTGTGATCGATTTGACTTTGTCCATGATTTGGTGCTGTACTTATATAGAAATAATCTTCAAAAGTATATAGAGATATATGTACAAAAGGTAAGTAATACTTAGATAACTTAAAAATTAAATCTTATTGTAGATTTTATATTTCACTCTGGAAATCTTCACCCTTTTGAAACAGTGGCTCTCCGAATGTTTTCCTGCCCAAATCCTTCTTTGATTAAAATTTTACTTGCATGCCAAGTATATAAAACAGATCAGAACTGCTGTAGTTTGAAAAAGTTGGATGGCCAATGCCCTACTTACTTGGTAGCACCTGAAGTATCTGTGTAGAGGCCATAGACTCCAAAGCACAGTTTTAAAAGCATCTTAAATATAGATATAAAAAACTGCACCTTCTAACTCTAAAAACAGAAAGACAGTTTTGCTATAGTAGACTTAATGTGTGAAAAAATCTGTGACTTTTAGCATTTTTTTTAAAATTTCTTTATTGATTAAGGTGTCACATATTTGTCCTCATCCCCCCATTCCCATCCCCCACCCCACCCCCCTGTTGTCCTTAACCATTGGTTAGGCTTGTATGCATGCACACAAGTCCTTTGGTTGATCTCTCCCCTCTACCCCCACCCTCCCTAACCCTCCCTCTGAGGCCCGACAGTCCGATCGATGCCTCCTTGTTTCTGGGTCTGTTCTTGTTCATCAGTCTATGTTGTTCATCATTTCCCCTAGATGAGTGAGATCGTGTGTTACTAGAAATATACTTAATAAGAACCGAATGTGAGACGAGCAATAATAGTTATGCTGACAGGCAAATGAATCAGTCTGTAGTGAGTTTCTTTCTGAACCAACAGTTCTTTTGAGACCCAATTTCAATGTCCACCAGTTCCTTATGTGTACATGTCAGCACTGACTTTTCAGCTCTGGGTGTTGGACCAATGGTGGTAATGCAGGTCCGACTCCCTCTGGTTTGGTCTCGCCTGGACCCAAGGGCTCGGCTTCACCCGGACTCAGGGGCGCGCGGCCTCACCTGGTCCCGGGATCCAGCCTCACCCGGACCCAGGGGCACGTGGGACTTTTAGCATTTTTGGACTTATTTATCCTTTGGAGTAATGCTGAGATAATTAATTAACCAAGCCAGACTTCCTGCTAAATTCCTCAGTCTAGTTGCAAAGTTAGACTGCTTATTATTGAATTTTAAAACTGAGCTTAAAAGAGGGGGAAATGTTTTATTTTTCAAAGCTCATTTTTGTTTATCATATTAGACATTCTTCAATTTTTTTTAACCCTTAGGTGAATCCAAGTCGACTTCCTGTGGTTATTGGAGGATTACTTGATGTTGATTGCTCTGAAGATGTCATTAAAAACTTAATTCTTGTTGTAAGAGGTCAATTTTCTACTGATGAGCTTGTTGCTGAGGTTGAAAAAAGAAACAGGTGTAGTACTGTTTAACCTTCATAACTGGGATAAATAAGTCTCTCTCAGCCTGGTAATGGATAAAAATATAACCTGTCAGTTGTTGAAAAGCTATTCAGAAATAAATGGACCATAATTCCCTGGAAACAACCAATATAGAAGTGATAGGCTAACTGTAGCATTGATTTAAAGAAAAACTGTTTTCTGAAACATTGCAGCTATCATACAAAAAATCTCTTAACCTGGCTAATCACTTGTTTTGCATATTTATAATTAGAGCTACATGGGTTGACTTTGTATATGCTTTTAATGTAAACTATGTGAAAAGCCTCTTTTTAGTTAGGTATGACACTCTGTATTTGCTAACTAGTTCTTAAATAAATTAGTCTCAAGAATAATGAGAAAAGAGTTCCCTATTAACTCTGGGTTAAATTGTGTGTTTTTTTAATTTGAATCTTAATATTAATTATGAGGAGAACATGGTAATATAAGTATTTACATGAATTTGATAGCCAAAATAATGGCCTACTGCTCTTTCTCTGGGTGCTTTTGATATTTAATCCATTGAAACATAAACTATAGCTTAGTGAAACGATGACCTCTGGTGGAGTGATCATACAACTGCTAGAATTATTAAGCCCAGAGCTTCTAAAGATACTACATTTTGTTCCTAGTGTGTATTTAGGATGCTGCCTCCTCTGGCTATAGGTAATGTAAGTTAATTGTGTTAAAATTTAAAGAAACCTCAGATAATCTGGCCTATTTTCTCATACCACGTCCCAGCCCACTCCTAAACAAAATTTATCCAAAGTCTAGATATTTTGTCCAGTATAAAAAAGAACAGTTTTCTTACAACAGCTCTAGCCAGTTTGGCTCGGTGGATAGAGCCTCGGCCTGCGGATGAAAGGGTCCCAGGTTCGATTCCAGTCAAGGGCACATGCCTGGGTTGTGGGCTCGATCCCCAGTGGGGGGCGTGCACGAGGTAGCCAATCAATGATTCTCTCTCATCATTGATGTTTCTATCTCCCTCTTCCTTCCTCTCTGAAATCAATAAAAATATATTTAAAAAAACAACAGTTTACGAATCTAATCTCTTCTTTCTATATCCTATCTAGATATATAACAGGTAGGTTGGGAGAGTATAGTCTTATATACCTTCTGTGTAATCTTGGGCAAATCATTTAACCAACTCTGAGTCTTATTTCCCAATTTATAATAGGGTTGTTGAGAATATAAAATAATGTATGAGAAAGCACATTATTTAAATAGTTAGCATGTCAAAAGTTTGTTATTTATAATACAATATGTGTGCATGTGTTATTTTTTGGTTTGTTTGTTTTTATTAGGTTGAAACTGCTTCTGCCTTGGCTAGAGGCCAGGATTCATGAGGGCTGTGAGGAGCCTGCTACTCACAATGCGTTAGCCAAAATCTACATAGACAGTAATAACAACCCAGAGAGATTTCTTCGTGAAAATCCTTATTATGACAGTCGTGTTGTTGGAAAATATTGTGAGAAGAGAGATCCACATCTGGCCTGTGTTGCTTATGAGCGTGGCCAGTGTGACCTGGAACTTATTAATGTGAGTACTGCTAGCTGAACGTGTAGAAGGAAGGCTGCATTTTATTTATTTATTTATTTATTTATTTATTTATTTATTTACTCTAACAAGGTAGGTTTTATTAAGAAGGCTGCATTTAAAAATCCTATATAATAAAACCCTAATATACAAATTGACTGAATGGCTGGTTGCTATGGCACACACTGACCATCAGGGGGCAGATGCTCAACACAGGAGCTTCCCCCTGGTGGTCAGTGCACTCCCACAGGGGGAGCGCTGCTCAGCCAGAAGCCAGGCTCATGGCTGGCAAGTGCAATGGAGGTGGCCAGAGCCTCTCCTGCCTGGAGGCGGGCGGTAAGGAGTGAGGGGTCCCGGACTGCGCGAGGGATGTCTTGAGTGCCGGCTGGTGGACATCCCCTGAGGGGTCCCAGACTGCGAGAAGGTGCAGGCCGGGCTGAGGGATACCCTCAGTGCACGAATGTTGTGCACCAGGCCTCTAGTGTGTGATATAATGTTAGGTTAGTGAATTTTGAGAGTTTCAGAGTAGTATTAAGAAGTTAAGACAGAGTATTTTTGGAAGACGTGATTTTAAAAATTTTTGTTTGCCAATAATTGTGAATTTAAAGGGGCCAAAATGGTAGATCAAATCTGTTTTCACTTATTAACATGTTAACTGCACTAGTTTTATCACTTGTGTTCTTATATATTCTCATACACATACACAGAATGCATACATCTCCCCCCCCGCCCCTTAGTAAAAATTTTTAAAATTTATCTCTGTTATTGAGAGTGTTACAGATGTCCCTCATTTTCCCCCCATTACTCCCTCTCCATCTGGTTTTCATACTACTGCAGGCATTCACCGCACCATTGTTTGTGTCCATGGTTTATGCACATGCATACATCTTTTAAACATAAGATAAAGTTGCATGCATCATGGCCTTGTACCTCTGCAGAGTGTATTTCCTAAGAATAAGGATGTTCTCTTTCATAAACACATTATAGAAACCACCTTCAGTCAATTTGATTGACAGAATATTTCTTAAAATTTATGCCAGTTTTGTCAATTGACCAAATAATGTTTCTTACAACAGTTTTTCCTTCCAGTCTAGAATTACATAGTGCATATAGTTGTCATATATCTCTAGTCTCTTTTAATATGAAATAATTCTTCAGCCTTTCTTTGTCTTTTTTAATACATCATTATAAACGTAATCTTTTTTCTACTTGTAACTTTTTACTGCAGTGAAATTTACATGATGTTAATCATTTGAAAGTGAAAAATTCAGTGGCAATTTGTACATTCACAGTGTAAGAGAATCTTATTCATTTTGAGTTTCTCTGATGGCTTCTCATAATTAGCTTTAGATTGTATATTTTCCATCCAGAATATTGCTTAAGTGATGTTTTGTCTTTCTCATGCTATTATATGGAGAAGCACCTGGCATTCTTTTGTCCTTCATTGGTGGAGGCACTTTTTATTGTTGTCAATTTCTTTACTGTATAATTATTATATTTCCTCTTGCAGATCTTAAGTCAGCAAGGAAACACTTAAAACCATGGAAATGTTGTGTGCCCCTCCTGTATGCCAATTTAGAATCTATTGATTCTTCTTAAACCATTCTTAATTTGTTGGTTGCAAAAGGACAATTTTCCAAGTCTAGCACATTCTCCGCATTTATTAGTCAGCACTCATTTTCATGTACTCATGAATCCCTGTTTGATTCAAGAGGTTATAATCCACCACTGTTGTTTTGATGCTCAGAATGTCCCCGTTTTGGCTGATAAAACCCTCTGCAGCCTGCCTCCTGGGGCTTTGTTTTATGGTCTCATCATTCTTCCAGCACGTCCTTATTTTTTAGCACAAGTTACATCACACTCATTTTGTACCTTCCCAGCCCTGGAATCTGCCATTTTCCCAGGGAACTCACATCCTTTTTAATGGGGAATGCTATTCAGATCTGGCCTTGGCTGGTGTGGCTCAGTTATTTGAGTGTTGTTTTATGCACCAAAACATTGCCGCTTGGATTCCTGGTCAGGGCACATAGCTGGGTTGTGGTTGATCCCTGGTCGGGGCACATACAGAAGGCAACCAATTTATGTTTCTCTCTCCCTCTTTCAACCCTCCCCGCCCCGCTCCCCCACCCCCCGTTCCCACCCCCAGTCTCTCTCCTCTCCCTCTCTCTAAGTATGTCCTTGGGTGAGGATTAAAAAACTCAGATCTGGGCTGTTAGGTATATTTTGTATTTGCTTCTATGATCTTTCAGTGATCAGAGCTAGGAAATATATGCATCTATGTACGTACATCCATTCATATACACATGGACATATATGTATGCATGTACACATGGAAAAATAAACACAAGAATAGCTAGTAAAACACTGAAAAGAAAGCTATAAAGGTGAACTAGGCCTACCAGATATTAAAGCACATTACAAAGCCTCTATAATTAAAACATGCAGTACTGGTGCATAAATAGACCAGTAGAGTAGAATACTTGCTTGTAACCTCTTCAAGATTATATGTAAAAATAGTGGATTTTTTTTATCCTAGAAAACAATAATCGGTATAAATGATAGGAAATAACTTTTAAAAGTAAAGTCAGTTATAAAAAGTCTTTACTTCTTACCTTGAAATTAATCTTTAATCTTTAATATCTTATTTAGGTTTGCAATGAGAATTCCCTCTTCAAAAGTCTTTCCCGCTATCTGGTACGCCGGAAGGATCCAGAATTGTGGGGCAGTGTGCTGCTGGAAAGCAATCCTTATAGGAGACCTCTAATTGACCAGGTAAAGTTGACAAATGGGATTAAGGCTCATCTTTTAACTATGAGTAAAACCTTTTCTTTTCCCACATCATACACATGGACCATATTTAACTATGAGAGAAGGCAGTAAAAAGAAACATTTTAAACATTTAATTATTTTAATATATATATATATCATAAATGTTAACAAAAAGAGAATACATCCCAAAAGTGATTGATTATTTAATTATATAAAACTCTCAATTCATCATAGTTAAAAGGAAAATAGCAAATTAAACATTTAATAAAATAAGAATTGCTGTTATTAATAACTGAGAAGTGACTAAGTTGATTTAAGACAATGTAAGAATGAGAATTGATAGTAGAGAAAATACAAAAGACCAAGTGGGGTAAATGTTAAATCTCTCCCTAGTAAGCATAAAACTGCAAGAGAGATGTGGGGTTATAACCATATAATATTGAAAAAATTTTAAAACCCTAAAAATTAAAGGTTGTTATACTGGTTCTTAAATTCTCCTTGTGGAAGTATAAATATGGAAGAGAATGCAAGCTATTATTTTTTTCATTCCTCTTTTAGAAAGCATCTCTAAGGAAAATTTTTAAGTAGATACAAATCTTCCCAGAAAAAAAATACTGCAGCATCTGAGAACCGTGCAAATAGCCTAAAACAGAGGAATTATTGAGTGTATAATGCTATATCTTTGTAGTTGAATTATAGGTAGCCATTAAAGTGATAATGGGGAGTGGTTGTTATGAGTAATGTTTTTAATGAGGGAAAAGATTGAAATTATACAATTAGGGTAATTTTTCAGGAGAATGGAAGTACATATAATATAGTTATACATGAATTTGTGTATGAAGACCTTTGGGTGGTAAATTTAAAGGTATTTTTCCTCCATTTTTTTTTTCTGACTATTTCAAGTTTTCTACTGAAAAGCCAACTTAGTTTTATTAGATCATATCTCCAAAAATCACTTTGATTCTCAGAACTTATTTTCTGTATATCCTCTGTAGGTTGTGCAGACAGCCTTGTCTGAGACTCAGGACCCTGAAGAAGTGTCAGTAACTGTCAAGGCTTTTATGACTGCAGACCTTCCTAATGAACTTATTGAACTGCTGGAGAAAATTGTTCTTGATAACTCCGTATTCAGTGAACACAGGTATGCTCTGAGAGGGTTCCATTGGCTGTTTATATTCAGTCTTTCATTATGGCCTGTCAGTTTTGGGAAGGAACAAAGAGACAAAGATTTGAGTATATTGTCTAAATTCTCACTCTTTAATACCCTCCTCTTCTCCCTACCTCCTGAGACAAAAGACTCTACTAGTATAGCCACAGTGCTTATTCTTTAGAACTAATGAGCTATTAAAATATTGTGTTTAAATCTTTCTTTATCTTAAAGGAATCTGCAAAACCTCCTAATCCTCACTGCAATCAAGGCTGATCGTACCCGTGTTATGGAGTATATTAACCGCCTGGATAATTATGATGCTCCAGATATTGCCAATATCGCCATCAGCAATGAGCTCTTTGAAGAAGCATTTGCCATTTTCCGGAAATTTGATGTCAATACTTCAGCAGTGCAGGTAAATAAACTTTCAGGTTACCTAAGTTTATATACTAAATGTAATTATTTCTCATGATTCAATATATGTATTATCCTTTGAGAATGAGCATAACCAATTGCTATGGCATAGGAGAGCAATAAAATCCTAGCCATTTCAGTGTAATTGCTGTGTGGTGAGATTCATTTTACTGTAACACTAATTCAAAAATTGGTTGCTTAGGTTTTAATTGAACATATTGGAAACTTGGATCGGGCATATGAATTTGCTGAACGCTGCAATGAACCTGCTGTCTGGAGTCAGCTTGCAAAAGCCCAGTTGCAGAAAGGAATGGTGAAAGAAGCCATTGACTCTTACATCAAAGCAGATGATCCTTCATCCTACATGGAAGTTGTTCAGGCTGCCAATACTAGTGGTACGACTTCTTAACTATTACGTATTTGTGACCTCAGAAAATGTATCTAAGCTCTGATTAAGCTAAGCATTAAGATAAATTGTGTACTCTGAATTAAGTAGGAATTAGATACTTCAGGGTTACTTTTGAAAACATGTAGCCCTCCATTTTAGTCCAGATAAAGAGAAGCTGCATTTTGTGAATTTGCAAGGTTCATGGGAAAGATTAATTTTCTGTTTTGAATTTTCATAAAATTCTGATTGAGCTCTAACATTACAGCTCTAAGAGAAAGGGGATGTCCACTATTCATTTCATTAGTGATAATACAGAAGTATAATAGAAGTTTTGCTATTATAGATGTATTACACTGTTTACATTTGTTATCGTCTATAATGTTTTCCTTAAAGGGAAATTAATATTAGTTCTCATTTACTTGGGTGAAAAGATAAACATTAAGATGTCAGTGCTTGTATTACTTTTTTCTTTTCCTATACCTAGGAAACTGGGAAGAACTGGTAAAGTACTTGCAGATGGCCCGTAAGAAGGCTCGTGAGTCCTATGTGGAGACAGAATTGATATTCGCACTGGCTAAAACAAACCGCCTTGCAGAGTTAGAAGAGTTCATCAATGGGCCAAATAATGCTCATATCCAACAAGTAGGTTTCTTATTCATATATATTTTTTAAGAATGTTAAAATAAGTAGTTGAGCAACATCATTAGCTTAGTAGGATCAACACATCACAGCTGAAGATTTCCAAGGAAAAATATCTTACAGGAAAAATACTGTTTTTCACTATTAATTGAGTTGCAACTTTGGAGAAAAGATTGAGTTTAGGCTCGCTGAAAATGGATTGTCCTTTTTTTTTTTCAGGTTGGTGACCGTTGTTATGATGAAAAAATGTATGATGCTGCTAAGTTGTTATACAATAATGTTTCCAATTTTGGACGCTTGGCATCTACCCTGGTTCACCTGGGTGAATATCAGGCAGCTGTTGATGGAGCTAGGAAAGCAAACAGTACCCGAACATGGAAAGAGGTAATCTCAACACCTGTTTGAGTGAAGAATTAAGATGCTATTTAGAAATGCTCTTTAAACTGTGAATTGAATTAACCAGCCATGTTTACATTTGAGTTCACATATTTGAAATTTTTATTGTAGGTCTGTTTTGCCTGTGTAGATGGGAAAGAATTCCGTCTTGCTCAGATGTGTGGGCTCCATATTGTAGTACATGCAGATGAATTAGAGGAACTTATTAACTACTATCAGGTAATGAACAGGAGACTTTCATATTAATTGAGATCTTTTGTCACACATAGTCCTATCTTTAATCTACTATCTTCCTTATTCAGGATCGTGGATATTTTGAAGAACTGATAACGATGTTGGAAGCAGCTCTGGGACTTGAGCGAGCTCATATGGGGATGTTCACTGAATTAGCCATTCTATATTCTAAATTTAAGCCACAGAAAATGAGGGAGCACTTGGAGCTGTTCTGGTCCAGAGTGAATATACCTAAGGTAACCAGCCTTTAACATTGGGAGGCAACTCTATCGCTAAAACTAATATTTTAAAATATCCTTTTTTGGACTACTAGGTAGAATTAAAGACTCATATCTAAAGCAATTAAATCTTTCTTACATAGGTGCTAAGAGCTGCAGAACAAGCTCATCTTTGGGCAGAGTTGGTGTTTTTGTATGACAAGTATGAAGAATATGATAATGCCATAATTACCATGATGAATCATCCCACTGATGCATGGAAAGAAGGGCAGTTCAAAGATATCATTACCAAGGTATGTACCTTCTTCAGAAGACAAAACAAAGGCAGCAGAATGAGTAAGCTCATTAGGAAGTAACTCTGACTTATGTATGGATTTTTCCCATTTTAGGTTGCCAATGTGGAATTATACTACAGAGCAATACAGTTTTACTTAGAATTCAAGCCTCTGTTGTTAAATGATTTGCTGATGGTGCTGTCTCCACGGTTGGATCATACTCGTGCAGTCAATTATTTCAGCAAGGTAATTATTTTTAAAACTTCAAAATATTATAACAAGGATCTAAAACATACTTGAATAACTTTTGTACGTGGAACTTTACCCATGTGCTATATTTGTAACAAACTCTTTATTTTAAAGGTTAAACAGCTACCACTGGTGAAACCATATTTGCGTTCAGTTCAGAACCACAACAATAAATCTGTGAATGAATCACTGAACAACCTCTTTATTACAGAAGAAGATTATCAGGTAAAACCTTTTGATTCTTGCATATATTCTCAAAACTTGGGTTATAAATAGGTTGTAAAATTGGTATGTTTTGCAGTTAAAAAACAAAAAGAGGCCATTATCCTTAGAATTTTAAACAGTAGGTATTTGTATGCCTGTGATTTAAATTTAATGAGGTGTTCAGGATTGATTAATTTGACTCCCTCCTAATGAAGTGCCAAGTTTGCAGAATTTTTGCTTAGATCTTATCTCTCTTTAGAAAAAAATATGGTTACTTTATCCCTAAACATCTAGATTATAGATAGGGTTGAAAAGACTTTGATCTCTTAACTAATCCTTAAAACTTATTTAGTATTAACTATATTTATTCACTGCTTTTCTTGCCCAATACCGTATTAGAATTTGTTTAATAAACTTTCCCTTGTGAAGGGCTTCACAAGAACAAAATTAATTAAGAGTTAAGATTCAATGGGCTCTTTTTTCTTTTAGGCTCAGATCCCATGCCTATCATGTTGAGTTGTATCAGGAGTTTCCTCAGAGCATGAAATCTTACCCTTCAAATTATAAATTTTCCAAATTTCATAACCATTCATGTTAGTCCTTGATATGGCTGTCATATTTTAATAATAGTTCACTGGTCATCATCATACATACATGTCATACATTGATCATGTCATATACAATCAGTTATGTACATAATGGCTTATTGATGAAGAATGATGGAACATAAACTTAAAAAACACTGATTTGGAATTTGGATGGCTTTTCTTTTTTTAAGGCTCTGCGAACATCAATAGACGCTTACGACAACTTTGACAATATCTCACTTGCTCAGCGTTTGGAAAAACATGAACTCATTGAGTTCAGAAGAATTGCTGCTTATCTCTTCAAAGGCAACAATCGCTGGAAACAGAGTGTAGAGCTGTGCAAGAAAGATAGCCTGTACAAGGTGGATGAAGTTGGTGGGGACAGGGCCATTAAACCAACTACTGGATGATCTGTGTTAACCCTAACGTGGTATACTACAAGTGATTATGGTCTTTAAAAGTATTAGCTTATGAATATGAAAATTACCTTTAAGCCCCCATTTGAGGATATCATAGTTAAGTGAATTTCTTTATTCTAGGACTATCTTATTTTTATTTCAAAGTTCTCAAAAAAAAAACACCCCAAAATAAGAATGCTTTATCCGTCTATTCCTTTTCTTTCAACAAATCTTTAAATTATATAACTGGTACTCTCTTCCCCACCCCACCCCCCATTGTATTGCTTGATTTACCAGTTTCAGTATATTTGAGTTTAATGTTTGACTTTCATCTGTTTGAATAGGATGCAATGCAGTATGCCTCTGAATCTAAAGATACTGAGTTGGCTGAAGAACTCCTACAGTGGTTTTTGCAGGAAGAAAAAAGAGAGTGCTTTGGAGCTTGTCTCTTTACCTGTTATGATCTTTTAAGGCCAGATGTTGTCCTGGAAACTGCCTGGAGGCACAATATCATGGATTTTGCCATGCCCTATTTCATCCAGGTCATGAAGGAATATTTGACAAAGGTAATGGCACCTCTGAGTATATTCAGAACTAATTATCTTGAATATGTAAAACTCCATGTGCAGACTTATTTTTTTTCCAATGTTACTTTTTCTCTAGTAAAAGTAAGTTATTTAGTTGATTCAAAAATATTCCTGTTCTCCATAAATTTTTAATTTTTGACAAATGACATTGCATGGAAAAGGAAACTCAAATCATAACTTGCCAGAATGTTTATCCTCAATGTATTTCTTTCTTTTTTTTTAAATATATTTTATTGATTTTTTATAGAGAGGAAGAGAGAGGGATAGAGAGTTAGAAACATCGATGAGAGAGAAACATCGATCAGCTGCCTCTTGCACACCCCCCACTGGGGATGTGCCCGCAACCAAGGTATATGCCCTTGACCGGAATCGAACCTGGGACCCTTGAGTCCGCAGGCCGACGCTCTATCCACTGAGCCAAACCGGTTTTGGCCTCAATGTATTTCTGAGGATGAATAGTATTACTTATACATTGTATGTTAGGTTTTTTTAAACATTTGATTAAAATTTTTTTTTCAAACTGTCTTCCTTAGATCAGTTCTTACAATTCATATATCTAGAAATAGTAGTATAGATTCCCTTTATTTGGTTGGTTCTTGACTTTAATATGTATGCCTGTTTCCCCTGAGGAAGCTACACCTATATTCTTAACATCCTGTTAATCTTCTCAATATTTTGATAGTTTAACCCCTAATTTTAAAATATCATAGGAGGTTAACAAGTAATGACACGTTTCCTAAAAGTACATTAAACAAGCTGGGGATATAATCTTATAAAAATCACTTATTCATCTTAGTGTCCCTTTTTGATGTTAGATATTTTTATTCACCCTGTCTTCAACACTTACTAGCTTTTTTGCTGTCGAACATTTAAAAATGATCCTAAAGGATCCATTTCATTAGAGAAAACATGCTTATTAAAATCCATTTCACATCTGATCTCTTCAGCATGCCTTTTTAAAGGGGGAAAAATAGTACTACTAACAGCCCCCAGTATACTGAGTATTTGCTTAGGCTACCATCTAAGTAGATACCATTGTGTTCAGTAATAATATTTTAAGAATTAATACTTTCTGTGTATAAGTCCAGGGTATCTTAGCCATAGATGAGAATTCTTTTCTTATGCATAATTCCAACTTGTGAGACCTGGCTCTAAGCTGCTGTTAACCGAAGTGCTATAAATTTTACTAGCGATTAAGCTGCTTTCTTTCACACTGATTCTAGCATAAATTCTTCTGCAGTAAGCTCTGAAGTTAAAAATATATATAAATTCTAAATTTTGCTTACAGTATGCCCTTTATTTTCACTTTTCTCATACCTTTTTTAGTGGTTAGATGTTTCTCCCCTAAACCTTTGTTGCTGATTCTACCTTTTTATGCTCAATATGGAATTTGATTTTTTTCTAAGCTGCACCTTCTGAATTCCTTTGCAGGTTGATGCAATAAAGGAAAAGGTGAAAGTTGATTCTTTTCCATCTTTAAGTCTGGAGGACTAAGTCTAAGGAATTTGCATGATTTTTTCCTTCCTTTTCTACACTGCTGCTGCTGCTTTTTCCCCCAAATAAATTTTCACTAAAGCCTCTGCAAGTCCCTTGAAACATAACTATAATAGAGTTGTAGGACATTAGTAGATGTTTGGTACTAATCGGCTAATAGGCTTTAGGAAGGGCAGGAGGCTAATCAGTAGTTGGTTCACAGTCTCTCTTAAATATATTATTAAAAACTGAGCATGGTGAGTTTCCATATTAATTTCAAAGTTTCAGGAAATTTCTCTTCCCTGTCAGGGTATCTGGACCATAATAGGATTTTCTTAATACTCTAAATAAATTTAAACAGCCTCTGGTTTTATTTTGTGAGCTTGCCTGACAGTCGCTGAATTTATATCTGTATATACATGCCCTAAAAGGCTTTTTGGGATTTTTTTTGGTATTGAAGGACTGTGATCCAGTTTCTGATCTCTTGATTCTTACTAATTTTTTGCTGAAAGTAGATACAAGAGATACTAGCTGCTTCCGAAGAGACTTTCCTCATGTTTCTCCAGGTGTCCAGTTCTTATGGTGCTAGTCCATTTTCAAGAGGACTCAAAACTTTTTTAATTATTAGAGTAGCTTGCTCTAATTGCTGCTAAGCAACATGAATTATTTCTATATATAACAAAGCAATATTAACTTCTACGTTTTGTAATAAGGCACATCTCTGAAGCCACCTCAAGTTTGCTCTCTTATTTATCTGTTGGCTTATCCATGGTAAATTTAGGCACCTTTTGGTTGCTGCTTCCTTAATTGGCTTGTCACCATCCCACTATAAGTGAAACCAATTTACAAACTTATGTCTGATATCAAATTGTGGTAAGAAAAGGGTGGGAAGATAAAAGAGAGTTGAAACAAATTTGAACGAATTTGGGTGGGGGACAATGCCTTGGAATTATGTTGAACCAAACTGGAGTCACCATTGGAACTGAAGGCAAACCTGAGTAAAATGCATTGTGTGAGGCCCTTCAGCAGCTAGTAAGCAAGGCAGTTAGAAAGCGTGTGTGTGAAAAACAGGTAATTGAACTGCAGTGTTATGCATTGTTTTAAATCAAGCATGTACAACAGTCATTGCAATTACATCATACTACTTTTGAAACTCTTAAAGCATTGCTGTGGGCTGTGTGTGTTTCTTGAGAGCCTGTATAGCAACAGTCATCTTCAGATCTCACTTCTTGCTTCAGTACTTTTGCCTTTTTTTCATGCACACATACACCAAAATAACTGACTGCATGTTAACTTTTCTCTGCAGCATATTGCAGTCTCTGTGGAAAAGCCTTTTATATTACAGTGAATTTTCAATAGTACAGGTGGAACTCAGTGACATGCTTACCTGAAATTTTTCTTTTTAAATCCAAGGATCAGAAACTTTTGTTACAGCTCTTAACAAAAGCTTGTGTTCGTAACAGCCTTCTCTGCTTTTTCTTTTTTGAGCAATCTAAATTGGGTCTATGGAATAAAAAATTGGATGTTGCTGTGCCAGAGGCTGTCCTATTATATAGAAAAATCAAATTTTTTTTGCTTAGCTTGGTGCTATTCCTTCAGAGTTCTTATTTTTTTGTGTTTTTCCCCCCTATGCCCAGCCTGCCTATGTCTGTGCCTGGGCATTGTGATATTGCTAGTTCTTCTAAGTCTTACATGTACTTTTGGAATAGGTCTCTGTTTCCAACATCTGACTTAGACATTAACTTTTAAACATGTGTTCACTTTAGATTCTTTTCCTTGAAAGTCTGGAAATGTATTACGCAGTGGTGGGTTTTTTGTTGTTTAATTTTTCTTCTTTTTAGAAGTTATTAATGTACACTCATCCATGTATTTTTTTGCACAACCTCTTTAGCTTGGATACTGTTTAGGTTAGCAGAACCCCATCTGACCCTTGGTGGCACATACCATACTTTAAAGTATACAGCTGTAATAATTTTTGTTGTAAGTTTGAATACCAAACTGTGGGTATTTTTCATGGTACTTATACTCGATAGTGGTCTTTGATTTGACATTGGGTAATTTATAACAGATGAACACTTAGGGTATAAAACAGGAAAATGTATGTAAAAGCAAATTAACCCAACTTCCTAGGGTGGGGAAACCACATTTTATCTAAAGGTGTCTAGAGTCTGCCTCAGCTTACTTTTCTCATATTTTGTTCCTTGACATAGTAGGATGGATTAGACCCACATTTATGATATTTAACATTAAAAATTAGTACACGTATGAAGTACTATCCTAACTTAGTGGCCTATCTGAAGACTCCAAGACACCATTTTAAATAATTTCAAAAAGAAATCAGGGGCTGCTCTAACCTTTTTAGCAGTCTTTATAGCTTTTTCACTGATGTTTGCATGTCTTTTTTTGTGAGTGATTTTTTTATCACTATTTGCCTTTTTGAGGAACATTTAATAAAAAGTTTTTTCCTGAACTCTGCCCCCATCTCACTGCACATTTATGACTTTGAAAACCACTAGTAGCAATAACTTTGAGATTTGAATTGTAGTTTTACTTTAAGTATAATGTAGTTATGCTTTGGTTGAGATACCGACTTTTAAATATAGTTTAAAAGACAAATATAGTATATAGCTCAAAAGGCAAATGAAAGTTGTGCAGTGGAGATTCCCTAATCCTAGTGTCCTGATGACTTCTTCCTAATTCTTCACAGAATTACAGAATCAAATCATGTTAGTCCTAGAAGGCACTTTACAGATTATCTCGTTCAACTGTCTGATATAGACAAGGACATTTTTTGAGGGTCAGTGCAGTGGTTTGCCAAGGTCACACAACTTGTTAGTGGAAGGACCTATGTATTCTACCTCCTTTCATTAATACATATGGACTCCTCTATTTAGAGTAGCTAGCATATAATAGCCATTTACTGTGGCTTAATTAAAAGCAAAAAAACTCTTAAAGGGCTACTTCTTAGAAAATAGAGCATAAAAACATGCAGCCTGTCTTTATATTAAAATAAATCAAATATGGAGCCACTTGAGTCTTAAACTTCAGTTTGTACCTATAACCAGTATCAGCAGAAACTGCACACTGGGCAAAAGGTAGCTTATTTTGCATAAGTATTTGTCCAGTCATTAGACTCATTTTACTTTTTTTGAGTACCATTTCCTTTGGGGAAGAAGTCTTGCCAAGTCATGAGTTCATTATTATCTTTGGTAGGCTTTAATCTTCATTTGTAAAAGTGGTTCCTTCTCATTATCTCCCTCCCTCAGGCTGGCTGCAACCTAGCATGCCCAGTTTTAGCCTGGCGTGCGCTTTAATGGCATTTATAAATCCCTCCTTCCGGAGGGTTTATAATGACAGTGCTGAAAATCACCTTGACTGAAGTATGAACATTGCCATTGAATTTGAGGGGGCCTGAGAATGTTCTTTCTAGTCTTTTTATTTTGACAAAATTTAATAAACTAAGGCTTTTCCACTTTCTGCCATAAACCTAGGTTTATAATACTTTTGAGGTGCTAATTAATATTACCTGTTTTTCTCCAGGTGGATAAATTAGATGCTTCAGAATCACTGAGAAAAGAAGAAGAACAAGCTACAGAGACGCAACCTATTGTTTATGGTAATCTCTATCTCTTTTTAACTTTACAGAAATAATAGTAGATATAAATGTTTCATTCTTTAGGGATTCTATCTCAAAATAGAAATATAATAAGCTTCTAAAGTGCAAAAGGCTCACTAAGTAAAGAAATAATTCTCTCTACTGTTATTCCACCCCACCCCCCAAACAGTCTCAAAGCAGGCATTAATTTTATCCCCTCAGGTAATCTTAAATGCAAAGACAGTATCAAAAATCTTAAGATCATAACCTCAGTTTCTCTATTGCCTGGTCACTGGTTGATTGCTTATTTATAAATTACTGAAGAAGAATTATTGGTGAATTCAATTTTCAGAAGTGCCAAGGCTGTCTTTAGAATGCTTTAGAATCAGGGATGGGGAACCATTTTTCTGCCAGGGGCCATTTGGGTATTTATAACATCATTTGTTTAATATAATTCACTTAATATAAATTTATGTTGCTATGAAAAAAGCTCCTAGATTTATTAAATTTCTAGTCTTGCCTGTAATTGCTTTGGTAGGGCCAGACTAAATTATTTCAAGGGCCTATATGGCCTGGGAGCTGGACATTCCCTACCCCTGCTTTACATAAAGAATACATTCTCTATTTAAATTCTAACTGGGGCAGAGAACCTGAAAGAGTTTCCATTTGAGAACTTTCTAGAGAGATAGGATCTTCAAACTCTCAGTTAATATTTAAGGCAATTTAGTTTCTTCTTACATATTTACATCTGAACTACCTTTTCCATTTCACTCTTGGTGAACAGATTCATTTAAACAATGAATTTGAAGAGTATAGGTTACAGTGCCCTTTATTTTTTTTTATTTTTTTTTTTAAATATATTTTATTGATTTTTTACAGAGAGGAAAGGAGAGGGATAGAGAGTTAGAAACATTGGTGAGAGAGAAACATCAATCAGCTGCCTCCTGCACACCCCCTACTGGGGATGTGCCCGCAACCAAGGTACATGCCCTTGACCGGAATCGAACCTGGGACCCTTCAGTCCGCAGGCTGACACTCTATCCACTGAGCCAAACTGGCTAGGGCTACAGTGCCCTTTAGACAAAAAATTATAACCATTGTATCTCATCCTGCTAAAGGAAATGATAATATTCAAATCTATTATGACATTACCTCCTTTATATTATAAATATAAAGGACTTTGGGGATTTAGAGGATCAGGGTAATTTTGACAAAGTTGAAAAAGATAAACTTTAAATAAATTGTTAGAGATGGGAGCAAGATGTTTCACATATTTGAGATAGGAAATAGTAGGAACCAAAACAGAATGAGTGTAATGATTTGGGGGCACCTACTCAATTTGGTTTGCCTTTAGGGTGTTTAAATGGATAGGCCTTATAAGCAGTTGACAGTGGGGTTGAAATTTCAAGACAAATGTCAATATCAAGGTTAGAAGTGATTTTTAGAAACTGCTAGTTTCCAAAAAGAATTTGCTCACTAAAGACAATTTTGTTGGTTATTCACAAAAAGGGGAGACACGAGGTCGCTTGTGCTGGGAGAAATCTTGCTCTAGGATTACATTCTAGTGGGAGATTGAGCCCTTTTGTGGCAGTTGGGAAGAGGGGTTACATGTCTTTTCCCTCTAAATAAGCCAGCTTCTCTTAGGGTCGTTTTCTGTATGGGGTCAACAACTACCGTATTTTCCGGCATATAAGACGACTTTTTAACCCAGAAAAATCTTCTATATGCCCAGTTGTCTTATATGCCGGAAAATACGGTATTTAAACTTCCTAAAAGGGGCAACAGAATATATAAAAGAGGTTGTATGCGCTAATGTATCTCATACCTAATATATATTTGAATATGCCTTGCTATTTGTAATTACTTTCTCTAAATTAGTACTAGATTCTTTGCTCAAAATGCATTAGGTTTCATTATCATGTAGATGTGCTTAAATCAGAAATTTAAATATAACTTTAAAATTTCAGTTATGTTAAAACCATGTCTGTTAAACAGTTGTTTTCCTGTGCTAATTATATTGTCATCAAATATAATGTGCAAACACCATGTTGTAAAAAGGCTTATTAAGTAGATGTCTTGCCTGATGTCAAGCATGCATGTGCATATTGCTTTAGGTGATATGAAGTAACATAATTACTGTCACAGTTCTGACCCTTAGCTCTGCACTGCTTGTTGGCTTTATAGGCAGGACCCTTCTTAGGGTGACTGTCATGCCAAAATTGTGGCAGTCAAAAGTGCTCCCCAAAACTCAAAGTTGTGATTATGCTACTAGAGGAGGGGAGATTGGAGTGTGATAGTCCTACAATGCTAACAATTTTTACTGCCTCCTTGCCCCGCCCCTGCTCCTTTTTGTTTTCCATCTTTAGGTCAGCCCCAGTTGATGCTGACAGCAGGACCCAGTGTTGCAGTCCCTCCCCAGGCACCTTTTGGCTATGGTTATACTGCACCACCCTATGGGCAGCCACAGCCTGGCTTTGGGTACAGCATGTGAAACGGAAAGCTGATCCTGTAGTCGCCTATTTTCGTACTGAAACATCGTCTCTACCCACTTCTCAGTTTATAACAGAGGAAAACAGGCACATGTTCTTGTAACCTTTATTTCATGAAGGACTGCGTTTTATTTCTAACTATAAACTTGGATCACCTATGTTAAAAGCTTATTTCACATTCCGCATCATTTTAGAATTTATTTTCAAAGGGGAATAGTTTCAATGTTTTATTCATCTGGGCTTTTTTTCTTCCCTTTTGTTCTTTGAAGAACTGCCTAATATTCAATCTGTTGTGAAGAACCTGATTTGCACTCTGTAGTGTTTAAAGAAAAACTCTAATATTGAAGCTCTTAAATTTAGTGTATGTAAACAGCTTACAATATGTATTGTCTAAATGCATTTAAATCTCTTTTATTCAAAGAAAAGCTAAAGCAAAAATATTGGTATGTGACCATGCGAGACTGTCAATGCAACAAAGACAACACTAATCATAATCAGCACATCCTACACTGGACTACAGTGCTCTCCAAAGTATTGGGAAAATGCATTACAGACAACTTGCCTGACTTTTCAATGAGCATAAGAGGCCCTCTAACCTATGCAGGTTTCCTGATTACGCATATAGAAAATGCTAGTGTGTTTTTGCTCACTCCATATGTAACAGGTGCCCTTATGTTGTGCTGTATCCTGTGCTTTTTCTGTGGGACCATTCCATTCAAGAACAAAGAGCACCATGATTCCAATCTGTGTGTATTTACTAACCCTTCCCTGAGGTTTGTGTATGTTGGATATTGTGGTGTTTTAGATCACTGAGTGTACAGAAGAGAGAATTCAAACAAAATATTGCTGTTCTTCAGTTTTGTTTGTGGAATTTGAAAATACTCAAATTTAAAATAAATTACTGGACTGTGGAAATAACATGTAGAATGGCAGTTTTAATTAAATACCTCTCAAACTTAAACCAAAGGAACCATGGTTTTGGTAGTTCCATATTGGATTCCAAGGGTAGGGAGGTATGAGAGCAGAAATGGAATGAGGATCGGGACATGTGAAAACACATATCACATTATACCATAAGGCACACTATAGTGGGCGACATTTCAGCTATCTCCATCATATTAACCAAGTGGCACTTTTAAGTTTTATCTAAGCATTTTACTTCAATGAACAAGGTCATGGATGTGAAATTATATTAACCTGATATAAATATATAGAAACATGTAGTTCATGCTGTTCCTCACCATGAAATTGTAAGGGTCCCCAAATTATGGGTAGTTTAAGGTGATTTTTTTAAAACCAGTGTTTGAATCCAACTCTTGGCTGATGGCTAAGAATGTTACTTTAAGTTCATTTCACTATTAATCATCAGTAGAGTTAGAGAGACCCCTGCCTAGCCTTGTATTGCCACATTTTTTTTTTTTAACTTAGAACCTCTTTTCGTTCCCTATCTTTAATTCCCACCCTATTTTCCTATAGGAAATTACAGTATTAGCTGGCAAATCACCTTTTTTTTTTTTGTTTGTCCTAGTGAAGACATCTTGCTGTTCAGGATCTGGCTGAACTTTTGTTTCTGCTGGATCTCTGCTCCCTTTTTTCATCATTATGAAAATGAAGAGGGAGAATAGTCATGGTCCTAGTGAGCCTCAACATGTGTTCTAGTCCTCTATTCTCTTTTCCTTCCCTTCCCTAATAGAAACAAATTAAAATACTTCCGTTAAGGTTTCCTTATAGCATACTTAAATTTTTTTTTAAGAACAACAAAAAAGTCTTGTGCTGTAATACTGAGTTGCCACTTAAGCCATCTATAATGGGTTATAGTAGAAAGAGAAACTGCTTTGACTTGGGTTCAAATCCTGAACAAGATGAACTTCTAAGCTTGTTCCCTGGGTAATTTTCAGAATTCTTTGCAGGACTGTCTTTAAATCACAAAATGCCTAGCTCAAGACTAGACAATAGTGTTGTACAATAAGTAGTAGAATGAATTGGTAATAAACTGTATTTTAAGGGATTTCCTAACATGACTCTGAATGATGGTCTTGGAGAAGGGATTAAAAACAATTAACCAAGGGTATTGAGAGTCCTTAGCACTTTCGATGTAACTGAAACAGGATAGAGGAAGGGGAGACATTACTGGGAAACTTTTCAGAAGGTAAGCATGCTTTCAGTGATCTTCCCTAATATCCAAATACAGCCTTTGTACCAAACCTGTGATATTTGTTGACAACTATTTCAACATAGGCAGTATAATAGCAGGAGACTAACTGGTGGTCTCTGAGTAGGGCCGCTTAACTTTGCTGTAAATTGATTTAGTCATGCAGACATTCTCACTCTAGTGGTTCTCAAACTTTTTCTTTAGGATCCTTTTATACTCTTAAATCATCGAAAGTCCCAAAGTTTATATGGGGTTGCATTTATTGATATTTACTGTATTAGTAGTTAAAACAAATTTTAAAAATTAATCCATTTAAATGTAATAGTAATAAACTCATTCCATGTTAACATAAAGAATTATAAATTAACTGTATTTCCCAAAACAAAGGTCAAGTAATAAGAGTGGCTGGCACTGTACTATTTTTTATAACTTTCTTCAGAGTTTGTCTTAACAGAAGACTGCTGGATTCTCATCTGCTTCTATATTCAATCTGTTATATGTTGTTTTTGTTGAAGTACATGAAGAAAGTATGGTCTCACAGATTTGTAACTAGGAAAGTATTTTAATAGCCTTTTTAAGATACTTGGGGTTAGTTGAAATGTGGAATCTAAAATTATAAAAGTGAACTTTTTATACTGTTATATTAAAATCCATTGGTCTATCTTTACTTTGAATGGATCTTTTACCCATGCATGATTTGTACCCTCATGCATTGGTTATGTGGAAGACAGATTTACTATGTTATATAGTTCTTCTAAATGTTGACACATTATATATTGTAAGATATTTGTGAGAAACACTGATCTTACCAAAAAGTCTTAAGTTTGGGGAAGTTTGGATGAGAGGCAGATAGAAGTTTTCCTACATCCTGTCAATTGTTATTTATGAGGAGATTCCTACCAAACATTCAGATCTGGATAACCAGTTTGTCAGTGGTTCTTGCCAGTAAAAATTTTCCATGATAAAACCAGCTAGTTCAGCTCACCACTCAGCCTCACAAGTATTTTTGTCATATTTCGATGTGCACCAGAAGTGTTTAATGCTACACAGAATATTAAGACAAATAGTTAAGGGTCAAATTTAATAATATTGTTAGTGCTTCATCCAGGGCATTAAGTGAAACTTTTTTTTTTATTGTGGGGAGGGCAGTGAAAACTACTTGTACAGGTAGGTGCCACTGCCATAATTTGTGAAAGGTGCCAGCAGTTTACCCACGGTGTAAAAGAAAAAGAATGTGTTAATATTATAAAAATAGTTTTAACACCCTGAAAGTGTGTTAGAGAACCCATGGGCTCTGCCCATACTTTAAGACCTGTAAGATTATGAATCCTATTAAATAAATACTAAGTACAGGTGAACTAGAGAACAAAATGTATCACCAGAATTTGCATACAATTCATCCTAGTAGCTATGCCATGACGTATTACAATTACTTGAATCAGCCACAGCAGGCCATTCTGTGGGGAATGCAGTTCTTTGAACGTGGAACCAACAGTCTGAGGCAAGCCTCAGAAATTACCTGAGCCAGAACCATGCATTTAGGATTGAGTTCTCTTCAAATCAATTACACTTTGTTTCATCACTTTTGAACCTAGTAGTATAAACATTCTCTTTAGAAACAGTTGCTACTGTGGCATCATTCACAGTTGCAATTTCTCCTGTGCAAATGGTATAAAACTGACCAAATACTGTAACTTTTAAGGCTGCCTGCAAACTCCTTTGAACTTATACCTTAGTTGTGCTATCATGCTGCTTATGTTGAAGTTAACTGCTAATTAATACTAATTTTTGAAGTTAACATGGAGAGTTGGAGCCACTTAACATGCGCCTGTTATCAAAATTCTCCCTGGCATCGTAATTCTTAGGGATATACTAAATTTAGAAATACTGCCAGGATCCTCCTAACAGGCTCTCATAAAAAGGGCTTTTTGCAAGAATACATTGCAAAAAGGGTAGAAGCTGTATAGCTTTGGGAGCTGAGAAGCTGGTATAGTGATACTGGAATTATGTCATGTTAATTGTATAAAGATCAAAAGGGAAATAAAGATGCCCATAAATAATTCAATTATCTAATTTCTTAATTTCTAGGTAAACAATGAGATGTTGTGATGACGCACTACTTTCACTTCACAGTGACCATAAATTCCTACATGTGCCCATTACTACCTTTAAGGTCCATACAAGTTACTTCACAAGTTTCAATGCCTTCACTGTTAGGAAAGAGGGGAAGTAAAGCAGTTTTTTTTGTTTTTTTTTTTTTTAAATATATTTTATTGATTTTTTACAGAGAGGAAGGGAGAGGGATAGAGAGCTAGAAACATCGATGAGAGAGAAACATGGACCAGCTGCCTCCTGCACACCCCCCACCAGGGATGTGCCCGCAACCAATGTACATGCCCTTGACCCGGAATCGAACCTGGGACCCTTTAGTCCGCAGACCAACGCTCTATCCACTGAGCCAAACCGGTTTCGGCATAAAGCAGTTTTTATAGGCTATGATGTAGAGCCACTGCTGAGAACCTCTGGCCACAGGGGGGTCTGAGAAATGATCATGAAACACTGCACAGGTGGGTTATATCAATGCTATTAAACCTCAACTTCGAGACATAAATTTTAAAAATCCAGCAGGTTAGAGTCTAAAGCCTTTTGTGGGTGGCCACACATCTATTAATAAAGTAGGTGCTCAATCATCCAGAAAGTTATGGTAGGAAAGAACTTGCATCCAATGGGACTACCCTTGAACCCCTGATCCTCTCTAATGGTGACAGCAACAGTCTTGGGGAAGCAGAGTTATTAACAAGCAGAGCGACCTAACCATGCATAGGAAATGCTGTTTCCCCACTTGTAATCCAATTTTGTTGTGACCTGTTTCTCTTAAATATTTTTTGTTTCAGGACTTAAACCACTAGGACAATTTAACCAACTTTTTTTTTCTTTTTAGCCCAAGATAACTGTGTAACTGTGCCAAGTACATGACAGAAGAACATGGGAACAGATTTTCACTTCAAGAACACTTAAATTGGGGGAAGAAACTCAGCTTTTATTATTAGAATTTGACAGTTTCAAACACTTGTGGTGAGACAATCATGATACAAAATTCTATCTAGTAAAGTTTTAGGTGACCAGTGACTTTGTCAATTAGGTCTGCTGGTCCTGGCCCAATTCCCAGGACAGTTTGAGAACCTGGTGCAATCTGAGTACGTCCAGCATCTTGGATTAAACTTACAGTCAGTCCCAGCATCTTCGCGTGGGTCAGTAATGCAATCAGAGTTTCTTCATCAGGGGCTTTGACCACCACCTTGGGCTGGCCACAGTATTCCCACTGTTTGAGCAATTCGGGGTTTTTCCTTTGAATTTGCTTGTAGGCAGAAACAGCAGCATGAGAACACTGGGCAGCCACTTTCCCTTTTCCCATCTTTAAGTCATTTCGAACCACAAGAATCATTTTGTACTCCCCACTTTCTCCTAAGACGCTTGCTTCAGTTCTGGTTTCTGTGTTTGTCTCATTCACTGAGCTTTTGGGGAGCATCCCAAAGCGTACACGGAGGCCCCAGCCCAGGCACATGCCACAAGCTACTCCAGCAGCCACACTGAGTGCACTAGGATGAGCCAAATATTCCATTACCAAGGATTTGGAGAGCATCTTTAAAAAAAGGAAAAAGGTTATTACTACACAGCAGTGAAAAGTTATAGGCTTATCAAATACCTTGATAGTATATAAGCAACAATATTTTTAAAACTATGAGGTCACCCAGAAAAAAGGCACAATATATTTTGGATATTATGTGTGTACCGCTTTTTCTCCTCTGTATTAGATAAAATTTCAAGAATACAGATGAAGCAATTTAAGTCATTTTGAATCTCAATGTAAGAAGTATCTCTCTTGTTCTTGGCTACAACAAAGCTCTGTTCCTCCCTCTATTTTACCAAGATGCCCAAAGGGTCTAAAGAAACCAAGAATAACTCCCCCACCCCCTTTTCTGGAATATAGTGCTTATTAAATAGTGTCTTCATAATGCAATGTGGGATGGTACCAGCCCCTCAGACAAGTTCCTGGTTGTCTATGTAAAGGGTCTGGAGTGAGGTGCCTTGCTAACATTTACTAGACCTGAGCATAGAATGCTGTACGTCTTACAAGTGAAGACTTGTCCCATTGTACATTATTATAAGTGCAAAACTGAATACACAAGACGAACCCAATTTCATTTTACATACAAACTATTTTTTGCATTTAATATACAGTGAATTTACCAGAGTGCATTATATAAAAACAAAGGGAGATTATCCTTTTTTATCTTAAAAATTAATTCTTGTTACCCTAGCAAAGCTGTTCATGGTATTTGAGTCACCAATAAAACATACCAGTCTACATTTGAGGTTACTGGATTCATATGATTCTGTAGCACAAATCCTAGAAATACATATTTTATCACAAATTTTCTTTTCTCATGTTAAAATTAGGACATTGATGCTTCAAAAGTTTATATGGTAAATTATATACAGTTTTATCAAATATTTTAATATAAGGATAGTGCAGGGGAAGGGGATGTTAAACTTTATGATACAATTCATATACTACAAAATTAACTTTTAACATGTACAATTCACATTTGAAAGTAAAAGATACTGAAATCAGTTTTAAATTGTATATTACATTTCGTTTGACCAAAAGACATCCTGGTCAGAGATGTCTAGCAAATAAAGATAGAGGTATCTCCCACATTTTGAGAATCCATGTTATATCACTCGCTTTTGTGAAAAACCTACATTAGTACCTGTTTTCAGTAACAAAAATCCGAAGATTTTCCAGTTTACAAAAAAAAAAGGCAGAAAGCAAAAAGTGTTCACTGTTTTTCAGTGATTCAATATAGAGGCAGCATGCACCCAGAGTAGTACGAGTGACACTGCTTTTACTATGCAAGTATTATTTTAGGTTTCTTGTATTATTTGGTATGCTTTGGTAGGTTATTTTCTGGGGCTTGGGAACACTCAAATTTTTCCATATAAATTAACAGGAATTGCTTCTTCACTTTATACCATCCATTTCTACTTACAAAAGATTTCATAGGAGTTCTCTCCTTTCAGATAGTGTATATGTACATCATTTTAGTGGTCAGAAGATAAGCCCAGGCTAGAAATACAGATTTAAGAGCACTTAACAAACAACTGAAGGTAATCAAAGTGATGAAAGTAGATGAGGCCACTGGGAAAAGTAGAGTGAAGAAAGGGCTAAAACAAAATCCTGAGGAAACAAACATTTAGGGTTCAAAAGAGAGTTAGTGATGGAGTGGCTAGAGGTCCAAGGATCACACATGGTTTCAGTCCTCTTTAACTGCTGTGCCTAATAAGGTAACAGGGCTGTGCAGACATAGGACTGTATGACTCTAGATGTCTTTGCAGCCAGAAAAATAAATTAGAACCCACATTGGGACTTCTCTCTGATAATCTAACGACCAGACTCTAAACTGAACAATTAGACTCTCTGCTCTAAGTTACAGGTTGCAAAGTAACCAACTATCTCATATATCAAAATCAGGTACTATCCGGAGAAAGTAGGTTTACAGTTGTGAATACACAAAATAGTTCATTCTTGTATTATTTACTAATTATTGTATTCTTTTCCATATGACCAACTGAAAACTACTTTTGCTCCACCCTGTACAGAAAAAAGACCTATTATATGTTGAATAACATGCTAAACCTTTTACTTCCATTACTGTTGCTATGAAAATAAAAGGAAAATATTAGCCTCATTTTAAAGATAAGAATCAGAGAAGCTGCTTATCCACAGTAACATAACTAATAAGAGCAGTATTAAAATGTACTCAATATCAAGGTCATCAAAGCTTTATTCCCAAATCATCCCATGCTGAAGACCCCTAAAGCCTTTCTTGAGCTCCAAACTTGAATTTCCAGTTTCTGCTAGATTTCACCACTTAGATATCTGTCTATGAAGTACTCTAAACTGAACTCAGTATCGTCCCTTCCCTCTCAAACTTCCTTTTTCTGTATTCTTCATGTCTAAGTAACTGGACTTTTTCTCTTCTGTCCTACCAACCAGTCACCAAAACTTGTTGAATTGGTCTGTCTTAAACCATCTCCTTATCTAAGCAGTGCCCCAATTATCTCTTGGCCAAAAGCCTCTAAAATTAACTTCACTACCTCTAATCTTTCCACATTTGCTTCACTCGTGCCCTAGTTCATCCTACTCCAACTGCCAGTATAATTATGCTCCTAAAACACAAACCTGAGTCTAACTTCCCTGCTCAAAAATCATTGGATAAACGCCTAAAGAATAAAACATAAATCCCTTTGCACGAATTTACAGCGCTACCCAATTTGGTTACAACCTACTTTATCCTTCTAACCTACGATCCTGCTACTTACTGTACTATCCAGCCACACCAAATTACTAGGTCCCTTCAAGCAGCAATCTTTCCCTGCAATTATTTTTCTTCACTTAATAAACACACAAAAAACATCTTTTTACTCCTTAAGGAGCAGTTCAAATGCCTGTCTCGAAAATATTTATCAACCCCAGTCTTAACTATTTATTCTTCCCAGCTGCTGTAGCACTTATACATAACATAACTCCTCCTGTGGATCATAGTCTCTGGCGTCTACCTCTTCAATATTTTAATTAAAGAAATATTTCTCTAGCCATTATGTCTGGGAACCAAATTTTCGATCATATTCTTAGAAACCTGTTTTTTTTTTTTTCCCTTCGTAGGGCTCAACAACTCGATACGATGGGGGTATTCAATAAAAACTCAGCAGAGTGCGAGGCCTGCTCGGTATTTTCTCACATTCGGAGCGAGCACATCGATGCTTGCCTGAATGGAGGCCTTGTCTGGGAACTGAAAATTCTGGGCCCTTCCCCTCCCTAGCATCTCGGACCTTTCTTTCAAAGGATGGCTAGCAGAACAGGAACAGTGGCTCCAGCAGCTACAGGGCGGAAGGCAATTTACGAAGATGAAAGGGTGGGGGTGCGATTTACGGAAAGAGATGGGAAGAAACATCCCAACTGGAGAGAGGATGGAGGACGACATCCTCTCCTTCGCCGAGTGAGGGGCCGACCTACCTAGTGCGCTTCTCCTCGCCTCGCTCGCGTCTTTAGGCTCTTCACTTTTGAGGAGCGAGCACGCTTCGATCGCACGAGGTACCTCTTCCGCGGTTCCTGGACAACAAGTTCCGGATCAAGAGCTGCGGAGAGAACAGTCATTCCCCCTCGCTCCGCCCACAGGTCCCGAACCCAAATCCTGCGACCGTCAGCCGAGGTTGCCGAAAGGAGGTGGGAACGTTTCTCTTCGGGAGACGGTCTCCCGGGGGAACACGGACCGGAAGTGGCGTGACCGAGTTCCGGTTTTGCCGGAGCCCAGCGGCGGGTGTGAGAGTCGGTCAGGTGCCGCTTTTGGGATCCTGAGATCCGGAGAAGCCGGGGTCAGAGCGGGTAGGTAAACGAGTCCGGGGAATTGGGGACGGAAGCCCGAGACTTTCCTCAGAGCTCAGCTTCTGCCGGAGCTCTCCTACTTACACCGTGCAGACCTGGGGCACCGTGATTTCGACTTCAAGCAGTGTTTTCTGGTGCTCCTGACTCTGGATGTCTGTCTGGCGGTAGCCAGGTTATCTGGGACACCTCTCCACGGTTGGCCACCGGCACACTGAATCCACACACTGGACTCCCGACCATTTGCCTTGAGCGCCACTGATTTGCAAGCCGTTCTAAGCTTCTGTAGAGTGCCCATCTCTTCCTCCTTCCCCGGTTTCTAGGACTTTAGAGTAAATGGAGATCTTCCCTGCTGATGACCAAGCTGTTTAGAAGCATACGCTTTTAAACAAAATTCAGACGTGTTGTTTAATGTATATCTTGTTCGTATTTTTTATTTAGAAAATTTTTTTCACACTTGTCTGAAACGAGGTGACAAGGTTGTTGAGATGTGGAATTTTATAAATTAGAGGTTATCATTAGTTTTAATAGCTAGTAAATTTGCGTATTGACTTTATAACTACCAAACACTGATCTTATATTCATTGGTAAATTTTTTTATTTTATTGATTTTAGAGAGTGAGAGAGAGAGAGAGAGAGAGAGAGAGAAACATCGGATGTGATAGAGAAACTTCAATTGCCTCCCCATACATACCCCCACGGGACATGGAGCCCAAAACCTGTGTATGGGTGTTCAGGAGGATGCTCCAACCAACCGGCCAGGGCTGGTCTCATATTCTTTTTGTTCAATTCAGTTATCAAGGAACTGATTACCCAAATTTTCTCACTTTCCATCTTCTGCCTGCCTTTGGCTTTAATAATCACTTTTTAGAATTGTAAAACATCATCAAACTTTAAGTGAAAGACCTGGATTGAAGTCTGGGCTCCAACGTTTATGGAGTGAAAGTTGACAGATTACCTAACTTTCTGAGCTGGTTGGTAAAAGTGCTGCTCATTTTATTTCATAGGAATGTCACAGTGATTGAGATAGTAAATGTGAAATCACTATGTAAGTGAAAATATGCTGATATTGACCTTTTACTCTGAAATCTGGACATGTCTAGTGCAGAATACTGTTCCTTTGCATCTTTTCAAAATTTGGTGTATTACGTTGTGTAGTATTTATCAGAAAATATTATCATACATTTCTCTGAGGTGATCTTTGCCCTACTTTTGAACACAATAAAAGCTAGCCAGGAATAATTAGATACTGTAATCCATTGAGTTAGTCACCTTAATTAATAAGTAGGTGACCGGAAAATGAATATAGCTTTATATTTGAGAGTCTAAGTCTGATCTTTTTGGTCATCATGTATTTATTACTTAAGAATTTACAAGTGCAGAGGAAGCTGAGGTTTTTGGTGCTTATATATATAATTAAATACCTACTGAATGCAGTATTTAGAAGTAGAAGCAGTCTCTGTGAACATATAGTTAGATTTTTCTCATTTAATAGGAGAAAATTGAGGCCCAGAAACAGTCAGTATTGGCTCGCCTAAGGTCCTATGGCTTAGGTAGTGCCAGAACCTGAACTGGAAATGAGATCCCAAGGGTTCTTTCTGTTCTGCTCAGGTTGTCTCTAGGCATCTTTATATGGTTTGGTAGTATTTCCTGGTTTGCATGAAAATGATTTATCTTATGTAGTAAAGAGATATGTGTGTATACATCCCTTCTTCCCCCTTTAGTCTTGTAAATTCCATGAAAACAAAAACACTGTGGTTGGCAAGATTTGCAGTGGAATGTTATAAGGAAAGAAAATTAGTTCTATTCTACAGAACAGTTATTCTGAGTTCATGCTTTGTTAGTATCAGGTATCAAGGTGTCTTCTTTCTGGCAAGTGGAAAAGACAGAGGATCTTTGTAACATATGTCTCACTCACTGAATGTTGCTAATACGTATGAGAAGCTGTATTAATTACTTTGCTCCTCCTAAAAACATTTCTCTAAGCTGTTTGTAATTTCATCATTCTGTTATACTAGAGGCCTGGTGCATGAAACCTGTGCACGAGTAGGGTCCCTAGGCCTGGCCAGAGACAATTGGGGCATTCCGGCTGCCGGCCAGGGCCTTCCTTCCCAGGCTGCCACGTGCCAGCTGGGGCCTCCCTTCCCTGGCTGCCTGCTGCTGGCCAGGGCCTCCCTTCCCTGGCTGCCAGCTGGGGCCTTCCTTCATTCTGCGCCGCCCACTGGTGGTCAGAGCATGTCATAGCAAGGGATCAAACTCCAGGTCTCCCGGTCGAACTCCCAAGGGGACACTTTGCATATTAGCCTTTTATATATATATATAGACTAGTAGCCCGGTGCACAAAATTTGTGCACGGGAGTTGGGGGGGGTCTCTCAGCCTGGCCTGCACCTTCTCCAATCTGGGACCCCTCGGGGGATGTCCACCTGCCAGCAGTCGGACATCCCTCTCACAATCCGGCACTGCTGGCTCCTAACCGCTCACCTGCCTACCTGCCTGATCGCCCCTAACCACTCTGCCTGCCAGCCTGATCAACCCCAACTGCCCCCCCCCCCTTCTGGCCTAATAACCCCTAACTGCCTGCCCCTGCTGAACTGATTGCCCCCAACTGCCACCCCACCACCCCCGCCGGCCTGCTCCTCCCCAATGCCCCAACCCCTCTGGCCTGCTCGCCCCCAACTTCCCCCCTCCCCGCCAGCCTGCTCACCCCCAACTGCCCCCTCCCCCCCGCTGGCCTGATCGCCCCAACTGCTCTTCCCCCACCCCACCCCCCCCCCACCGGCCTGATCGCCCCTAACCGCTTCTGCCTCAGCCCCGCCACCATGGCTTTGTCCAGAATACATCCGGAAGGTCTCCTGGTCTAATTAGCATATTACTCTTTTATTAGTATAGATGATTTCTTAATCTGTGGAGTCATTTCTGTAATTATTTCATTCTGGATAAATAGCCACTGTAGAAGAGTTAATTCTTTGTCTTATTGGAAACTCCTTTTGCTTCCATTGATTGCACAAAACCTGTTTAGTCTCTCCCCTTTCTTGGAGATTGTAGGGCCAGGAACTTATTATCACTGCTGTTTTTTGCCCACATGCTCTTTGTTGGTCTCGCTTAAACTCCAGATTAGACACGCAAACAAACTGAATGAATTGAATTGATAACTTTGTTGTTGTGTTAGTTAAAAATCTGTTTCCACAGAAACTTGCATATTTTTGGAAGTAAACTTTTAAGGAGTTTATTGCTGGAAGAAACTCTTCTTTTGTCTGGGAAAACAACTTTGTGTAGAGTGTGCTGAATTGATATTATGTGTTATGTAAACCCTTATTTAAACTCATTTAAAAATATGCCTCTTGAAGGTTTTGGAACTTTGAATAGGTTATACCTTTCTGTGTTAGATAAAAGATGATGCTTAAAGCTTCAGGCATTTTTAAGTTAAGCAAGAGCAGCCTATTGAGTAATCCTGTATCAGCTGGTGTAACTATAATTGCTGTGGAATTTGTCAGTAGTATTCCAGAAATACAGACCTTTGTGGTATTTTCTCTTGTTCTTCAAGTTCATTAATAATAATAACCTTGGTCTTTATAAGTTTTTCTAAAAAGACCGGGTGGCTAGTGATAAGAGTCAAGGCTATGAAGCTAAATTGCCTTGGTTCAAATTCCAGCTCTACTACTATGCAACCCTTGGGCTAGTTACTTAGCCTCTTGCAATCTCAATTTCCTCCTTGACAGTGTAGTCAGTACCTTTCTTGTTAGGGTTAGATAAATAGATTTAAGTAAAGCATTTAGAATAGTGCCTGGCATTTAGTTACCCATGATTATTATCATCAGCGTCATCATCATGTAGCCTACCGAGCAGTTGCTAAGAACTCTTTCCCAACCCTCTTCTGAAAGCACGTCCTTAGGTTGCTGCCTACTTGATTATTGTTTGCTTATTATTAATGAAGTGTCAGTAAATAAATGTATTTATATACGCAATTTCATTTTGTGAATGTTTTACAACGTGGGATTCTTAACAAAATGAGGCATTCTTGTAGGTCATTTTCTGAACCTTTTTATATTATTGTTAACAGTTTACATTGTAGGGATTCAGAATGAGTCACCACAAGGTGTGCCTTTGTGGTATGCAGATTATTTTCAGCTAAGGGTAACTGAGACCCTGCAGGATCGAGAAACTTCTGCCACCTTGTCCCACTTAATTACCTAGAAGTATTTGAATTAGAGGCCTTGCCCATAATAGGAGATTATCAGAAATAACCTCTTTTGACCTATGTATATGGCAGGGCAAACTACCAATTACTGAATATCTGCTGTAACCGTCTTGCAGGTGACACTCAAGCCCCAAGATGCCTTACTTACCTCATCTTAAGCTCAGAATTTCATATATACCTCATTTTCCCTTTCTGTCTCCGAACCTTTTATGTATGTGGGGACTCGAACTCTCTGATGTATATGGGCTTTCCATGCCCATGAAATTAAATTTGATTTTTCTCTTGTAAGTCTGTCTAGTGTTAATTTAATTATTCAGTCAGCCAAGAAGAACCAGAGGAGGGAAGGGAGAATTTTTCCCTTTCGCCACATTATCTGTGTAAGCCATAACATGGAATTTGAGAATTGAAATTTGGGGATTTGATATTTAAGAATGTCTTCCAGCACTTACTTTCTTTGCATGGAAAGATCATGTTGCAGTGATATCTGTTGCCATATCTGTTCATTCATCCTATCAGTGAACAAAATACTTTGTGTCCCAGGTTCTGGGGAAAACAGTGGAAAACAAAGACAAAAAGATACTTTAGTCGGGTGCCTGATAGAGAAAAACATAAATACAGAAGTGAAAGAATAAACACAGTGTAATAAAACATTTTTAAATTTTATTTTAAAGAGGGAGAAACATTGACATTGTTCTACCCATTCATGCACTCATTGGCTGATTTCTGTATGTGCCCTGACTGGGGATTGAACCTGCAACCTTTTGGTAGGACAACCCTCCAACCAACTGAGTCACCCAGCCAAGGCTATTCAGAATTCTTTTAAGAAATGTTCAGCTCTGTCAAATGCTGCTTGCTCTGTGGTCTAGAAGAAGACAGAATAAAGACAAAGTTGAATTGGTTGATCTGACTAGCCACTTCTTCACTTATTGTTGGGTCTGTTTTCTTCCAGAAACTTTCAAGTCTCCACATTGCAAAAGCCATGTAATCAAGAGAGTATACAAGGTTCTCCTGCCCCTTTTAAGTTTTAAAGATCTACTGAGTAGGAGATTTTAGCACTGCTTCTGTGTGTAGAGGAATATTATTTAATTTATACTAAACTAGTGTCCTGGTGCACGAATTCGTGCACATTGAAAGGAAAATAATTAGAATAAATATTTAATTATTCGCCCTTTCTCTATAATAGAAGTGTCAACCAAATTCACGATTGACAATTACAGATCGAAACATACGCAAGCGGTTGGCGCCAGCGAGAGCTTTATATGTATTGCGCATGCAAGAGTCAACTTAGCCTTTTATACATGTAGATAAACTTGCTTAATTAGTCCTGTTTTCTGATTTTCCAGCCCAGTGAAGCACCTCAACTTCTCTTTCAGGTAATTGTCAGCAACACAGAGTAAATATCAACACAGAGCAGATTATTATTGTAGATCACACAGGGAGAACAAAGGGTAAAATATTTAACTGTAGCAGTGTTTTACTATATTCTGTGCAGTGAGAAAACCTGAAGTCATTTTCTTTCTTTTTTACAGTGTTTTTTTTAATTAAAAAAAATACTTTAAATATAATAATGTTACATGCAACAAACCTTAATATTTCAAGAAAAATGATCTTAAATATAATAATGTTACGTGCAATAAACATTAATATCTCAAGAAAAACTTTTAAATATGATAATGTTGCAATAAACACCAATTATTCAAGAAAAGTGATCTTACATATAATATTACATGCAATAAATATTAATATTATAAGACTAAAAGGATTTTAAGTATAATAATATTACCAAAACTGTACTAACATAGTAGGATATCATAAAAGTTGTAGGAAATATTAAAAATCTGCAAATAACAGGATTACTTCTATTATATTCTAATATATATTTTTTTCCCTCTGGCTCTATTTTTGTTCATCAGTTTATGTTGTTCATTATATAACATGAATGAGTGAGATCATATGATATTTATCTTTCTCCAACTGGGTTATTTCGATTAGCATGATGCTTTTAAAGTCTATTTTGTTGGATATGAGTATTGCTACTCCAGCTTTTTTTTTCCGATTTGCATGGAAAATTTTTTTCCATTCCTTCACTTTCATCCTGTGTGTGTCTTTTGTTTTGAGGTGGGTCTCTTGTAGACAGCATATAGTTGGGTCATGTTTTTGTATCCATTCAACTACCCTACACCTTTTGATTGGAACAGTTAATCCATTTACATTTAGGGTCATTATTGAACTATTTTAATTCTGTATGGCTAGGTTTCTCTTTCTGTTTCTTCTTAGCAATCCCTTACAGCAATCCCTTTAGCATTTCTTATAACGCTGGGTTGGTGGTGATAAACTCCTTTAGCCTTTTTTTTTTTTTTTTTTTTTGTCTGGGAAGCTCTTTATTTGACTGTCTATTTTGAATGATTGCCTTGCTATATAGTAATCTTGGTCTCAGATCCTTGCTTGCCATTACCTTGAGACTTCATGCCATTCTCTTCTGTCCTATAGAGTTTCTGATGAGAAATCAGATGTCAGCCTTATGGGAACTCCTTTGTAGGTAACAGTTTTCTTTTCTCTTGCTGCCTATAAGATTCTCTCTTTGTCTTTAAATTTTAGCATTTTAATTATGATGTGTCTGGGCATAGGTCTGTTTGGGTTCTTCTTGTTTGGGGTTCTCTGTGCCTCCTGAACTTGTGTGACTTTTTCCTTTACCAGATTAGGGAAGTTTTCTACCATTATTTCTTCAAACACCTTCTCTATTCCTTTCTCCCTCTTCTGGCACACCTACTATTCTAATATTGTTACGTTTCACCTTGTCCCACAGCTCCCTTAAGCTGTCCTCCTGTTTTTTAATTGTTTTTTCTTTTTGGTTCTCTGAGTGATATTTTCAACTCTGCCTTCTAATTCACTGATTTGATCCTCAGCTTCCCCTAATCTGCTGTGTATTCCTTCCAATGTGTTCTTTATTTGTGCTATGTCATTCTTTATCTCAGACTGTTCTTTTTTCATAGTTACTATGTTTTTTTCATACTGTTGAGCATTTTTAACAGCATTACTCTGAACTCTGTTTCAGATAAATTTCTTATCTCTGCTTCATTTATCTCTTCTTCTGGGGAATTCTCTAGTTCTTTCATATGGGGGTTGTTTCTTTGTCTCCTCATTTTGATTGTCTGTTTGGGTTTGTGACTATGTATTAGGTAGATCCTCTACACCTCTCGATCTTTAGTGCAGGACAGTGTTAAAGGCTGTTTCTGACTAATTGGGTCAGGCAAAGACTCGAAGCCTCCAGAGAGCACCTCTGTCTACAGACTAATAGGATTCCTACTTGAATTGCCCCCAAGCAATCATCCTCAGGTATGATGAGAGTTTTTTTCAACAGGGTGGGGCAGTTGCTTCTGCCTGGAGGCTAATTGTTACTTTTAATCTCTTAAGTGGCCTCAGGGCAAGGTGTCTTCCAATAGGGCAGTGATGGGCAACCTTTTGAGCTTGGTGTGTCAAACTTCGCCAAAAAACTGAGCATAACTCCGGTAGTGTGTCACTTTGAGGAAAAAACATTATTTCGCAAATGTTTCATCCTCAGAAGCAGCAAATGTTTCATCCTCAGCATGCGGCCGCTGCGTGTGTCATCAGAAATGGCTGCGTGTGTCAGTGCTGACACACGTGTCATAGGTTCGCCATCACTGAAATAGGGTATGTCAACTGTCTTCCCCCACCAGGCAAGGCAGATGTCTATGTGGGAAAGATGTCCTCAGCTGTGTGAGGGAATGACTAAGCCCAGGAAACTTAGGGTGTCTGCCTTCTGAGCTCTATCCCCTGAGTCCCCAGTCCTGGGTTCTGCTCTCACAGCTCTAGTCCACTTCACCCTCCCTCTGCCAGTGCACCAGGTGTAAGGTTCCACAGGGAATTTTTGTGTGTTGGCCCTTCAGGGGGGTGCTCAAACTTTCAACTGCCACTCCCTGGCAGACAGCACTCCACTGTTTTTCACAGCTAGATGTTATGTGGGTACCCTCCTAGTTTGGTGCTCTCTGCTGGAGAACCCAGCTTCAGGATTAGATCCCAGAGTTTTCAGTGGCACCCCCCTCCCCACACACACACACAAACACACAGCTGAGATATCTCTCTGGGACTTCAGTTACCATCTGTGGGTGCCTGGCCAGCCCTTTCGTGCCTCCACCCCTCCTACCAGTCTCTTTGTGGTCTCCACCTTCAGTCCTTAGGTATCGGGGTTCTCTCCTGTGAGTTTTCCGTTGATTATTCAGGAAGCCTTTCTGTAGTTCAGTTGTAATTCCAGCTTGTTCCTGGGAGCATGTCAGTGCAGCATCCTCCTACTCTGCCACCGTTTTTAATCTCCTCTGAAGTCATTTTCCAAGTTCCACCATTTCTTACTTCTTTTCAGTTGGGTCAAGTTTCTAAACTTTCTAAATCTCTGCTTTCTGGCTGATGAAAAGAAAATAGGATTCTACCAAGTCTCTTATTTACCTACTCCAGGACTTCTGTGAGGATCAAATGAAATGAGGTACGTGAAAAGGCTTCACAAACATTTGGTTAAATTGTAAAATGTTTGCACCAGGCTATAAAGCATGTCGGGTTCCTGGGCTGACGAAACTCCAAGGAGGCTAGTCACTAGAGAGAGGAAGTCGGGCGTTGCTACATGACATCATTACCCGGTGCCCACAGCGACTGTTTCCAGGCTGGGCTGGGCTGTGGGGCGCATTTTGCACCATGGGGTCTTGGCAGCGTTGGCTGCGATTTGGTGGGGTGTCGCTCTGTGGTGGTGGCGGGGCCTGTGTCCCACATGGGGGAAGCTGAGTATTGGTTTGTCAGTGCCAGTATTGGTTTGTCCATGGTGCCATTTATTTTTAAATGGCCAGTGTGTGTCATGGCAGCTCCTGTATTGCACATCAGTGCGCGTCATAGCTACCGGTTGGATGGACTGGAACAACCTTTTATATATATAGACTAGAGGCCTAGGTGGGTGTATCCCTCAGCCCAGCCTGCACTCTCTCCAATCTGGGACTCCTCGAGGGATGTCCGACTGCCCGTTTAGGCCCGATCCTACCAGGATCGGGCCTAAACGGGCAGTCGGACATCCCTCTCACAATCCAGGACTGCTGGCTCACAACTGCTCACCTGCCTGCCTTCCTGATTGCCCCTAACCACTTTTGCCTGCCAGCCTGATCACCCCCTAACCACTCCCCTGCCAGCCTGTTTGCCCTAACTACCACCCCCTGCTCTCCCCTGCAGGCCTGGGTCCCTCCCAACTGCCCTTCCCTGCAGGTCCGGTCACCCCCAACTTCCCTCCTCTGCCGGCCTGGTCACCCCTAACTGCCCTCCCCTGCAGGCCTGATCGCCCCCAACTGCCCTCCCTTGCAGACCTGGTCCCTCCCAACTGCCCTCCCCTGCTGGCCATCTTGTGGCGGCCACCTTGTGTCCACATGGGGGCAGCCATCTTTGACCACATGGGGGCAGCCATCTTGTGTGTTGGAGTGATGGTCAATTTGCATATTACTCTTGTTAAACAGGATAATCAATAGATATCACTAGGATCTCTATCTGCTCTACCAATTTTTAAAAATACGTTTTTTATTGATTTCAGAGAGGAAGGGTGAGGGAGTGAGAGATAGAAACTTCAATGATGAGAGAGAATAATTAATCAGCTGCCTCCTGCAGGTCCCAGGCATGTGTCCCCACCAGGAATTGAACTGTGACCTCCTTGGTTCTTAGGTCGATGCTCAATCACTTAGCCACACCAGCGGGCTACAAAACTAATTTTTAGAAATTTAAATATTTTAACTTATCAGTAACTTTCATACCTATTGGTAAGTGAAACTTACCAGTAGGCTCCTACCTCAAAGTCTTTGTGCTGCTTTTTCTCTTTCCCTACAGTGATCTTCCCCATATTTTTTATGGCTATTCTCTAATGTCAAATTCTCAGAGAAAGCTTCTTTATCCACCTTGTTAAAAATTGTACACACACACACACATACATTTGAACACATATCAAACTTTTTAATTTTTCACTATAGCACTTATCGCTATCTGATATGTTTTACTTTTTTCTGTTCACTGCTGTTTCTGGTATCTTAAACTATTGCCTGGCACACAGTATATATTTGATAAATGAGTAAATGGAAAATTTATTTTCACTGCTGTATAATATTTCGTTATGTAACATTAGCCCAATTTATCAGTTTTCCTTGCAATGGACATTTGAATTATTTATAACTTTTGCTTTTAAGACAGTGTTGCTAAAAATATCATTGTACATGTGATATTTCACATATGCAAGAGGTTCTATTGGCTATATACCTAGGTATAAAATTGCTAGCGAGAGTATGCCAATATTCAGCTCTACAAGTTGTTTTTCACACGTTGCTATTGTTATTCTTCCTAACTTTTGCCAAGGAGTGCATGTAAAGAATGCAGTGATGGATTGTAAAATTGAGTGTTAGATTGCAAAATCATCAAATTCTTCTCACTGTATGCTTACCCCTTTGCAAGATGATTTTACTTCTAGTCTGTTATTCAACCCCTCGACTCTGTATTTGGCTATGAGGCTTGCTTTGGCCAAGGCTTGCTTTGCTACATAAAATTTCTCCGCCAGAAAGACCAGAGAAAGAGGCTGATAACTCCATCATTACATTAAGAGTTTATTGAAAGAACCTACATACCAATGGCGTCTTGGGTGGCAGCAAAATGACATGGATATCCTCCGTGCCTTCCACCTCCCAGACTCTGTGTTTTCTAGCTAAAAGTAGTGAGTCTACCTGCAGGAAAAGGAATGTGTTTAAGCTCAAGGAAGGGGAACCACCAGGTGCCAAGAGGCGCTGGCGTCAGAGTTGGTTAAGAGACAGATAACCAAGGGTTTCTGGTTCCCAGAGACATAGCCCAGAGTTCTTATGTAGATGGTAGATTAGCTTCAGCTAAAGTCAGCTATATAGCACAGACTTGAAAAACACTTGCACGTTGGGACCTGTCTTCTCTGACTGCTCTTTGGAACTTTCAGCCCTTGTGAAAAAAGCCCAGGTTAATCTAATGAAGCAGAGGGGACCATGTGGAGCAAAGACAAGGCATCCCAGCTGAAACCTGTCTAGCTGCAAAGCCAAGCTAGCCCAGACCAAACTGCTCATCCTAATTCACAGAATATGAGAAATATTACATGATTCCTTTAAACCACAAAATTTTGGAGCTAAGTTGTTATACAGCAAAATATAATGGATAAAATAAATACATACATACATACATACGTATATCTTCAGGTGAGGATTAAAAAATACAACTTGCCATCTTTTTATTTATCTACTTATTTTTAAATAGATAAATAAAAATCAATAAAAACATATCCTCCGGTGAGGATTAAAAAATACAACTTGCAGTCTTTATTTATTTATTTTTAAATATGTTTTTATTTATTTCAGAGAGGGTGGGAGAGGGAGAGAGATAGAAACATCAATGATGAGAGCGAATCATTGATCAGCTGCCTTCTGCACATCACCTGGGTTGTGGGAATAGAGCCCACAACCCAGGCATGTGCCCTGACTAGGAATTGAACTGTGATTTCCTGGTTCATAGGTAGACACTCAACCTTTGAGCAACACTGGCCGGGCTGGGATATTTTTAAAGTGACAAATTTAATCTGTTTATGTTTGTTTTGATTATTGGCATATATGGTCTATTTGGACTTGTTTTTGTCAAGTATTCTTTTGATGCTCCCCAACTTTAGAAAACTTTAACTGTAATCTTTCTCTTCCTGATTTGTATACTATTGTCCTAATTTCACTTTTCTAAAAAAATATTAGTACAAACTAGATACTCTTTTTATTTTATACAGTATTTGTTTTTATTTTTTTTCATATTTACCTTTTCTTTTTTTTCTGGTTTTTTTTTTTTTTTCTTTTTTACATTTCTTATATCTCAGCCAATTTGGGGGGACCACTGCTTTCTTCTTATAGAATATTCTTTAGAATTATATTTCTCTAGCTTTAGATTTGGTAGTAAACTCCTCATTTATTGCTTACTATTAATTCTACTAGATGTACTGGTTAATAATGCGGATTTGTAATCAAAGAAAACATGATAATTTCAAGAGAAACATCAAGAGTGTTTTATTCAAAGTAATGTCTATCGCTAGCTACACATTTCCCTCATCTTTCAGGTAATTTGGGGATACCGTCCCAATAGAACTTTTCTTGTTTTGAGGCAAACCATTCAGAGACCCAATTTTCCACTTCTTTGTACGTTTTGAAGTGCTGCTCAGAAAGTGCGTGTGCCATCGATCGGAACAAGGGGTAATCTGAAGGAGCAAGGTCTGGTGAATACAGCGGGTGGGTTAATACTTCCCAGGCAAGATCTTTTAACGTGTCTTTAACTGGTTTTGAAGTGTGTGATGGTGCGTTATCTTGAAGTAAAATTACTTTGCCGTGTCTTCTGGCACATTCTGGTCATTTAACGATCAAAGCGTGGTTCAAATTGATTATTTGTTGTCGGTAGTAATCAGTATTAACGGTTTCACCTGGTTTTAGAAGCTCATAATACACCACACCTTCCTGATCCCACCAAACGCAGAGCATTGTCTTCTTTCTGAAGCGATTTGGCCTTGCAGCCGATGTTGATGGTTGACCTGGATCAACCCATGATTTTGTGCGTTTGCAATTCTCAAAATAAACCCACTTTTCATCGCCAGTCACAATTCCATGCAAAAAAGACTTTCTTTCGTGCCATTGAAGCAACATTTTACTGATTACTTTTCGGTTTTCCATTTGTCTTTCGTTCAGTTGATGTGGCACCCATTTTTCTTCCTTTAAAATCTTTCCCATTGCTTGTAAACAATTGGAAATTGTCTGCTGAGCAACGTTTAATCTTCCTGCAAGTTGTTTTTGAGTTTGACACGCACCTTCATCCAATAATGTTTGTAATTGTTGGTCTTCAAACTTTTTTGGTTGACCTGGACGTTCTTTGTCTTTCCCATCGAAATCATCACTTTTAAAGCATTTAAACCAGCGTTCACAAGTATCTTGAGATGGAGCATGTTCACTAAGTTCCCGAAGTATAGGATAACTTGCAGCAGCACTTTTCTTCAAAATAAAGTAATGAATTAAAACTTTCCGCAAATGCTCTGTTTTGGGCACGAAATTCGACATTTTTAAGCATAAAAATATCTATGATGTTAACACCTTCAGAAAATTTGACATATGAAGTTTTGAAGCTTGCTGTCAATACAACAAAATAGCATACATATCAAATCGCATATATATCAACATATGTGTAACTCCATCTATTGAAAAAAATCCGAATTATTAACCTGTACACCTGGTAAATTGGCTATTTTATGTCAAATTCTAATTCTTGACCTTACTCTTACTCCTCTCCCATTTCTTTAGTGACAGTGTTTTTGCTTAGCTTGCATTGGTTATGAATAACTGAATGAACATTTAGAAGTATACTGAGAGAAAATGAGAAATGGGATTTTTCAAGCGGTACTTTTACAAGTTATTTTTCCCCCCATGAAAATAAAATATGTTTTTACACAAAGGAACACAAAATGATATTTTACATATTGAAGGTGAGAGGTGAAAAAACCTTCCCCTAAATCTATCGGACTCTCAAAAATGGAATCTCTAAAATGTCTTCCAGGTTGTATCTTCTAAAAATTTGGGGTTTTACTTAAAATTTTATCTAGTTAAAAATTAGATCTGGAGCAGTGGCCGTTTTCAACAAGTAGAAGACTGTGATGAGTTTAATGTATTTTACACTTTGTTACGCCCGAGAAGCCGGCCGCATTCACAAAGCACCCAAAAAGACGCCTCTCATGTAAAAAACAAAGGGTTTATTAAGTCCAGCATGCTAGGTCTCACAGCATACTCTGAATACAGAGTGGGGGCTATGAGCCCCGATTCTTTGTTTCACAGCAATTTTATAGACGAGGGCTCAGGGAGGATGGGAATGCTACTCAAGTTACTAAGTTAGCCTACTCTAATTGGCTGGGTAAGGGCTGGGGTTTGTTTACGCAGGTGTGGGGTGTGGTCTAAAGTGGTATAGCCCTAGGCTATGGCGGGAGAAAGTGGTACAGCCCGGAGTTATGGCGGGAGAAAGTGGTACAGCCCTAGGCTGTGGCGGGAGAAAGTGGTACAGCCCTAGGCTGTGGCGGGAGAAAGTGGTACAGCCCGGAGTTATGGCGGGAGAAAGTGGTACAGCCCTTTCATCCCCGAAAAAGTGGTTTAGTCCTAGGCTACGGCGAGAAAGTGGTTTAGCCCTTTCAACTTCACTTCACAATTAAGTTGAGCAACAGTCTAGGCCAGAAATGTATACGATTTATTTAGACTTTGAATGCTTTTAAATTATATCCTAACTTGGAGTTTTAATTTGTCGAATTCTCCAAGACATCTGAAAGTTCAAAAAGATTCAGAGAATTGTTTTCATATATTCTCCTTCAAATAATGAATTTTCCCAAGAACACATTCTTAAACTGTAACAACCATGTGCTAGATACGATCTGGCTCTCAGAGTCAGATGATCTGATAGTCACTCTGATGTTGTGCAGGGTGATTGAATTATCTTTGGCTTTATATCCCTGCACAGGTGGCATGCTCTATCAAAGCCTCACTAGTCAAGATATATTACTCTTCACCTAGATTATTTGTTAAGTTTCCAAGAATAAATTGCAATTTCTTAATCTTAATAGTTTTAAGGAAATCTACAGCTTATTTTGGAGTAGTCTGTGACTGAATGTACTAAATAAGCCAGTTAAGGATACACACTTCGGAAAGCAAGAAAGGTATAATATTCAAGTTGGCTGCCTTTTATGAAAAACAGTGTGTTTTATTGAGAAAGCTACCTTAATGAGCTTGTGAGAAAATAGAGTCATTTGGATAGATTATTTTCTTAAGAGGAAGTATGTTCATTTTATTTTAGAACACTGACCCAGAAAATCAGAATCGGGAGTTTCACTCATCTTATTTGCTTTTCCTTTTCGTCTTGTTAAATTCTCCAGTAATTCTTATTTTACTGGGGGAGTTGCTGTTTTCATTTTACTTTTAAATGGTTTTTGTGTTGCTTTGAGGAACTCAGTAATTTAGTTTCACATTGTTTTTGCATTACAAATGTTGCTAATGTTTAAAATGAATGGAGTATTATAGTCTTAGCACTGGACATACAGCCTACAAAGAACCTTTGTGAGCTGATTTTAGCACTATTTTCTAAGGATTTCTTCCAGAAACAAACAAACCCCCCATGCATATTTTAATATTAACCTTTTCTTTTGAATGCTTCAGCTGTGTTTAAAATCTGCAAGTTACAGCCTTTTAAAGCATTTCTTTTATCTAGATATATCTTCACAATGAAAACGATATTTAATGTTTGAGTTATGCTTCTTGCCTATTTCTGTCTTCTCATCCCATCCACAGACCTATAGAGTTTATTTCAACAACTTAATCTCAGGACAAGCCATTAAAATTAATATTATAACACTGTCAGTGCAAAGTAAACTCCATTGATATCAGGAAGATATGCTAGATTCCTGTTTGAGGGTATTTCAGTCCTTTAAACAGGCTAGGAATACTTTGGATTTATTCCCACATACAGGAGTCTGACTGATAATTGTTTTTTCAGATTTCCAAAGTGAATGCTATTGCATTCAGCTGTGAAAAGTGGCTCTCCTTGAAAATGATTGCTTCATCTTATCCTAGCTACATAGATAGGCTAGAGACCTTTTACCCCATAATAATTTTTTAACAAATTGTCCTTTTAGTACTTTTCAAATTGTTTGAATTGATGCTAAATAATTCATTTTTGTTATCCAACATAACAAACTAAGATTTTTCTGATTCTGTGGATGCTTCTGTGGAAACCAGTTATGTGTGGCTCATGTACGGTGTGGAAATATGGAAAATTGTGACATTCATTAAAAGAATGTGGATAAACTCACATTAAGTGCCTGGTATGTGCCATTCACTGTGCAGGACAATTATATAAAATTTCTCTAGAAGTAGATAACTGAATTACTCAGAGTCCCCCAAATCAAAACACACCCCCACACACACACCATTTAAGAATGACATGAACATTTTATAAATGAAGTCAAATGCAAAGGCTTAAACTACTTCCCCAAGTCATGCAGCTAGTATGTACGTGATGGTGATAGGATTCTTTTTAGCTCCAAGAAATAAAACTACTTTCAGTTGAGAAGGAGAACGGAATTAGAATAGGGTAGAATGCATTCGGTCCTGGTATGTGGAATACAGATGAAGTACCTAGTCCAAAGATTGCTTGCCCTGCTATGGCCTCAAATCGAGCAAGACATATTGGCAGCTTTGTGGAACCAAGTTTTCCTGTTTCCCTATAAAATTGGTTCTTTTGTGATGATGGAAATGATAATGGGTAAGATGAACATAACCTGTAGTCACTGTTGCCGTTTGAAGACACATGTAGTAAAGTACTTAGGGTGCTTCCTGGATAAAAGATAGTCTGGCTTACACAGTTAAGTGTAGTCCAGCAGATCTAGGTATAGATCCCACATTTCAGTGTCTTATTCTTAGCTTTTTAGCTTATAAATATGAAGTAATAAGCATATATCTCAATGTATTCCAGAGGATGGAATTATTCTAACCAAATTCACAAACCAGAATACCAATTTATTAATATTACCAAGAAAAATAGGACTCTCCTGTGATCTGGTTCCCCTTGTTTGTACTAATCAGCATTGTGTTAGTCTGGTAGGGCTACCATAACAGAATACCATCGACTAGTTGAATTAAACAACAGAAATTTATTTTCCCAGAGCTCTGGAGTTTGGAGGTCCAAAATTGAGGTACTGACAGGGTTGGTTTCTGATGAGGCCTCCCTTTCTGGCTTGTAGACAGCTGTTTTCTTGTGTACTCACATGGCCTTTCCTCTGTGTGCATGCAGAGAGAGAGGTATCTGGTGTCTTTTCACCTCTTTATATTTTTTTATTGATTTTTTTTTTTTGAGAGAGAGAAAGAAATACCAATCTGTGTTCTACTTATTTATGCATTCATTGATTGATTCTTGTATGTTCTCTGACTGGGGATGGAACCCACAACCTTGGTATATCAGGATGATGGTCTTATAAATTAACCAGTACTATTGGATTAGGGCCCCACCGGTATGATCTCATTTAACTTTACCCCAAGTACAAAAACAGTAAGCACCTTGTTCAGATAGCATGTGTGGTGTTACTCCCAGGCTTCTGTATTCAGTTTTATTTAGTCAGAGGAATAAAGCAAAATTATGTCATGTATCACTGGATTTTATTTTGCTTTATTAGCTCCTCAAGAGTTATTGATCTATGAAATGGCAGAGAATGGAAAAAATTGTGACCAGAGACGTGTAGCAATGAACAAGGAACAATATAATGGAAACTTCACAGGTAAAGTATGGTGGTTTGGAAGGAGAATATCTACAGGTTTAAGTAATATTATTTTCATTAGAATAAAATAGAAATAAATCTATTACCTTGTTAATAAAATGATATTCTATATAATAATGCAAGGTTCTTATATATCTTATACAAGATTAATTATATATTTTTTACTCTTCATAGTAATTATGGGTCAAGGCCTATAAAGTGATGCTAAATTGCCCTTCATAGAACTGGGATAATTTTGTATTCCAGTACAAAAGAGAAACTTGTATCCTGACAATAATTGCATAGAGCAAAAGCACCCAGCCCATTGTCACAATGTGAACCACATTGTTGTTGTGTGTTTTTTTTTTGAGGTTTATATGCAGTCCTTCAAATGTGGGATGAATTTTGAAAGTGATGGGAAAAAGCGAGCATTTTGTTTAATTTCTGCACTCATGTTTTTCAGACCCCTCTTCAGTGAATGAAAAGAAGAAGAGGGAGCGGGAAGAAAGGCAGAATATTGTCCTGTGGAGACAGCCACTCATTACCTTGCAGTATTTTTCTCTGGAAATCCTAGTAATTTTGAAGGACTGGACCTCAAAGTAAAGAGTCTTCCATTACCTTTTACATAAACCTTACTTAGTAATTTTAGAAATCTTCAGCAATCTCCTACTCCTTGCCACCTGCTGTAACAAGGGAATTAATTAAATTTAGAATGTTATGGGAACGTGTTTATTTTCCTTTCTATAGTTTGAAGAAAAATAGGTTAAGTGAACATACTACTATTTGCTCACTGGATTATTTACAGTTGACCACTGTCTCATGTTGAATGTTTTATGCAAAGCAGAATCCTGAAAAGGAGATTTTTTTTCTTCTTCTGGCTTTACCTTCAGAAGAAAGGCCTGTGTACATTGGATACACTTACTCTGTAGTAGGGCAAGGTTCAGGATACGTGGCACTGTTACTGATAGTTTGAGCCAATGAGAAAGGAAATGTATTCTATCTATAAATTTAGTGTGTCTAAGCCCTATTTCAGATCATAAAGAGCAAGTTGAACTTTTACATGCCTTATCATTTTTTGGCTTGCCTTTCCAAGTTATTATCTGTAATATTATCCTACATTTTTATTGTACTTACAATTTATAAAACATTTTATAACGTTTTTTAGTTCATTTGAACCTTAAAGCAACTCCATAAAGAAGGTAAAACAAGTATATGATTATTATTATTTTTAAAATGAGAAACAGAATTAGATTGGTTAAGTGTGTTACTCAAAGTGCAATATTTAAGGGACTTGGGACTCTGATCCAAGTCTTCTGACTTGAAGTTTAATACTCTTTCCTTTATATTATAACTAGGGGCTCAGTGCACCTTGTAAGGAACTGTGGGCCACAAGGTTGTGGTGGTCACAGGGGCAGGTCTCGGCCCATCCTCCACACCCCCGCCCGGCCCCTCCCGCCAAGGGCCCCGGTCCCCTGACTGCCGGTCCCCTGACTGCCGGCAAACCCGCTCCCACCACCACCACTCCCACACGCTGACAACACTGGCCCTGCTCGCACCCGCTGCTGGCACTGGCCCCAATCGCTCTGCACCGTAAGCAGATGCAAGCGGTGGCTGCTGCCCCGATCGCCCCTCAGGAGCAGGGGGAGGTGGAGAAGCCCGGAGGGGCGATCAGGGCTGGCAGCCACAGCTCACACCCGCTGATGTTGCCGAGCGATTGGGGCCGGCGCTGGGCACCAGCAGCAGGTGCAAGTGCTGGGCAGGACCATGGCACATCGAAGCAAAGAATTTTCAGTAACCACCAGAGGCTTGCCCCTATGACAGCAACCAGCGCCCTGCCTTGGTCTGGCGCCCTCGCTTACCTGCTCCACCATCCTGCTGTGGCCAACGCCCGCCATGTTCCGTACTCTGCCGACTACTGCCAACTCCCACCATGTTCCGCACGCGCCCCCTGGTGGTCAGTGCATGTCATAGCGACCAGTTGTTTGGTTGTTCTGCCTTTCAGTCTATTTGCATGTTAGTTAGCCTTTTATTATATAGGATGCTTCTCCCGATTAGAAGTCTGGTGTAAACAAGACCAGTATTTGGATAAGGGAAAGAAATTGAGTTCTGTATCCATGAATCTTCCCTTGACCTCCTTCTGTACCCCAAGAGACCATAGTGTTTAAAAGAGCTTATCACAGAAAGAATTGATTCTGTAGGTGAGCTAAATAATCTAAGTGCTTCTACAATAAGTTATTTTGAGAATGCTGAAACTTGAAAATGAAACTGAAATATTTTATTTTTTTAAATATGTTTTTAAGATTATGGCATCGTCAAAACATTGTGGTGTCTTGTTTACTGCTGCTTGCTGTGCTTATAGCTACGTATTATGTGGAAGGAGCACATCAACAGGTAAGAGGTTCAGCAACTCTGCTTCTCTTCTTGAACCTTTGCTAATCCCAGTTTCATAGTGGGATTGTTGTGGGTTTCATAGAATTTCTACCCTTAACATTAGGTTTATTTGTTTGTTTTTATCTCATAATTGGTTTCTTAATGTACTTTTAAGGCCACATATCTAAAATACTCTTGTGACAGTTCATGGCTGCTCAGCATTTACATTTGGTATATATCATCTCGTTTAACACATTCCTGTGATCTACCCAAACAGATATATTCATCCTAGGTTGAAGTTTAGGTTTTATATAAATATGGAACTTCATTTGCCTGTAGTAAAGTACAATATGACTAAGGAAAAGTAGGATATTTTGTTAATAACTTTTGTTAAAAAACAAAACATCAATGTATTGGAATAGGATATGTTCTAAAACGATATTTCATATTTTAAAGCAGTTTACCTCTAATCTCAGAATAGTTTTTATAATTTTAAATACATTAAAAAATATTTTACAGAAATCTGTGTGCTATTAGAATTTGCAGGGAACTAGCTTGATGCATTTATTTGCTAGTGTGAGAATCTAGATTATATTTTGGCATTCTTCCAACAAATCCATCCATATCCCAGGGGACTTCATTTTGCTCCTGTTTGAAAAGCATCTTGATCTTAAATATACAAAAAATATTTTATTCTCATTTTTTTACTTGGGTAAATATGAATATAGAATTCTATTCACGAATGTTATGTAAATAACTGCCCCACTCTTACCACTGTATATTGTCATGCTTTCTTAAAGTTTTTGTAACTTCTAAATATCTTGAAAATTTTTATTCTTATAGTTATCTTATTCGTAACTAGCATTTTTTCTTTAAATATTACTGCAATAGTAGGATTTGAAGGGTCTAGAAACGAGTTTTATTCCAATAAGATGGATTTTTTTTTGTCGTCTCTATCATATATTAAATTAATTCCTTCAAAGGGAATTAATAGTTTCTTTCAGTTGGAAACCTATTTAGTTGGTTTATCTTATTTTGATTGTAGTTGATAAATACCACATTTCTGTTTACAAATTCTGGTTTTGGTTTTTCACCTTGACCCTTTTGTTTTTCAGTATGTGCAGCGTATAGAGAAGCAGTTTCTTTTGTATGCCTACTGGATAGGCTTAGGAATTTTGTCTTCTGTTGGGCTTGGAACAGGACTGCACACCTTTCTGCTTTATCTGGTAAGAATAACTTTTAATAAGCAAGATTAGAAGAGATTATATTTTTATTGGTATTTTTACTTCAGATATTAAAATTCCAAGGTTTTAACTTAATTATCTTTGTATCTTATAAACATTCTAATCCTCAAATCAGTGCTTTGAGTTTTATTTAGAATTATGTTTTGTTTTTCCTTTTGGATTGAGGGTTTAAAAATAGAAGGGGGAATAAAAAAGAGAAGGGGGGAAACCTCTCTTTGGTGTCCTTATGCAAATGCTACTGTTTCCTTAAATTAATTTAGCCAGGAAATGTTTTTTGCTTTCCAGATTTTGGAATAATGGTTCTTTTAGTTATGCAATTATCGTTTTAAGAATTGAAGTTATTTAAATGCACAAAATTCCATGTAAGGTTTAGGATTAATTTGCACAGTTTACTTCCTCTGTTAATCAGCCAGTGAGAAACAATGTCTTCTCTTACACCCTCAAATACTATGTACACACCTGAATCGATATTTTGACATTCTTATTGAATGTAGTTGATGAAGCATTACATATGTATTACTAAATGCTTTCTAAAATCCTTTTAAACCTGAGTATAACATGAGTCCCTCCTAAAAAATATTTTTTTTTACTTAGTTGAAATTAGAGAGATAAAAAATGGGTTTTCCTTTGAACATTGACAAATAAACTGGAATAATAGCAGAGCCAGGACCAGAGGGTGACGTGCAAGACATCTAGGGCACAGAATTTAATAGGCACTTTCAGGGCATGTCTAAGTGTGGGTTGATGAGTGAGTGCCTCATTAAATTTTGTACCCTGGATGCCTCTCTTGTTTCACTCTATTCTTGTCCTTGGATACATTCACAGCAATTCCACATTTGAAAACAGCTTGATCTTGATTGGGGGAAAATAGGTGGAAAGTTGGCACAGCAGTACTGATTGCTGAAAAGTGTTAAATACTCAAACACTTCCAGTTTCTATGCTTCATGGATTCATTTCTGAAGCAGGCATGAAAAGTATTAAGGAATTATTGTTCTGAAGGCTGCTGAGTTAATGGTCTGAAGAATTATTTGAGAATTAATCTGTAATTCATAACTTCTTCAAGTTATGGGAGTTTAAAACCTGGAATTTTAGAATTCTGTTCATGATTGCTTGCTGATTTTATTCCAAATAGAGATATAAATCCTAGGGAAGTAACCCATATGAGTGTTTCATTAATACTACATTTTTATTTATTTTTTAAAAAATATAAAAACAAAACATAATTCTAAATAAAACTCAAAGCACTGATTTGAGGATTAGAATGTTTATAAGATACAAAGATAATTAAGTTAACTATGAGTGTTTCATTAATACTACATTTTTATTTATTTTTTTTAAAATATATTTTATTGATTTTTTACAGAGAGGAAGGGAGAGGGATAGAAAGCTAGAAACATCGATGAGAGAGAAACATCGATCAGCTGCCTCCTGCACACCCCCTACTGGGGATGTGTCCGTAACCAAGGTACATGCCCTTGACCGGAATCGAACCTGGGACCTTGCAGTCCGCAGGCCGACGCTCTATCCATTGAGCCAAACCGGTTTCGGCAATACTACATTTTTAGAAGTATAATGCTACTCTAGAGGTCAAGACAGAGGAAAAAAGGAAGGAATTACAGGATACAAGTTACCTTTCTATTCTTTTCTAGACCTGCCCTCTGAGTTTCCTGGGGTAATCCAGATTAAGGAACTCATTTGTAGCATTTGGTTAATTTGAAAGTATCTAAAAAGTAACCCAGATAGCAGATTCTGCTATACCTTACAAGGATTTTAATGAAGCTTATAAAGTGTACAATAAGTTCGAATAAATATCCATGAGAAACAAAACCTTTATAAAATAACATATTATTCTTATTTAGTAAGAATGAAAATACAGTCAAGGAACACCTGAAACTGTGTTGTATTCTAATAAAGCTATATAAAAGCTTTGTAGATTATTACTGCTGATAATGAACTCGGGTCCAGGGTTGATCAGTCCACTTTTTTCACATTAGGTAAATTTGATTTTTGTTTTGAGTAAATAGAATTATTTAGAATTATTTTAAATGTCCTAAAATTAAATACAAGTAAAATAACCAGACCAGCATTTTATGAATATATAATTCTGGCTTTATATTGGGAGATAGATTGAAGGTAGGAGAGAAGATGAATAGTTACAATAATCCTTCTGAGAGACACAGGCTTCCATGAATGTGGCAAAAAGTATGGCGAGGAAGGGGTATTTTCAAAAAAGAATTTTCAGAGAGAACTCAAGCTGAATGAAAATAAAAGAGGGCATAAAACTTTTAATGTTTCAAGAGTAGTTGGAATGACAGTGGCATTGTAATGAAATAGGTCAAATCTTAGAGAAATTTTATTGGTACAGAGATGTCATGTTTTAGTATGGGGGAAGAAGGAGTCAAAGATAAGTTGGGTTTTTTTACCTAAGTAAGTAGATATTGATATTATTAATTGAATAGAAAGAGTTATGTGTTCAGTTGTTTATTAAGTGCCTATTATAAGTATCTGAAAAGAGAAATTTAAAGGGATATTGTAATTATAATTATATTGCAAGGTAAATTAAATCTTCACCTGATCCAGGTGGGTTGCTGGTGCCAGTGGTTGGATAGAACAAAAAGGAAAGTTTGTAAAGGACTAAGAACACTTTTTTTTTTTTTTTTAATGAATAGGCTTTATTCTTTTAGAGCAGTTTTAAGTTTAGAGAAAAATTGAGCTGAAAGAACAGAGAGTTCCCATATACTTTTATACACACACACACACACACACACACACACACAGAGTTTTCCCTATTTTTCAAATTTCTATTTTTTTAAAAATATTTTAATTGATTTCAGAGAGGAAGGGAGAAGGAGTGAGAGATAGAAACATTAATGATGAGAGTGAGTCCCTGATTGGCTGCCTCCTGCATGGCACCCAATGGGGATCAAGCCCACAACCTGGGCATGTGCCCTGACCAGGAATTGAACCATGACCTCCTGATTCATAGGTCGAGGCTCAGTCACTGAGCCACACCAGCCTGGCTCAATTTTTTTTTTTTTTTAATTGCAGTACAATTGACATAACATTAGTTTCAGGTGTACAACCTAATGGTAGTCTCCCCTATTATTCACGTCTTGCTTTAGTGTGGTGCCTTTATTACAATTGAGGAATGAATATTGACACATTATTAACTAAAGCTCATTGTTTACATTAGTGTTCACTCTGCATTTTAAAGTTCTATGGGTTTTGACAAATGCATAATGTTAGACGTATAACAGCCATTTCAGTACCATACAGAATAGTTTCACGGCCCTAAAAATATCCTGTGCTCCACATATTTATTCCTACTCTATTCCTGCCCTCTCACCCATGAACCCTTAGCAACTATTCTTCCTTTTACTGGTAAATTTTGGCTTTTCCAGAATGTCATATAGTTGGAATTATTCAGTATGTATCTTTTTCTGTCTGATTTCTCTCACTTACCAATTTACATTTAAAGCTCCACTACTTCTTTTCATGGCTTGATACCTGACCTTTTTTTTATGTTTTTATTGATTTCAGAGAAGAAGGAAGAGGGAGAGAGAGATAGAAACATCACTGGTGAGAGAGAATCATTGATTGGCTGCCTCCTGCACGCCCCCTACTGGGGATCAAGCCCACAACCCAGGCATGTGCCCTGACCGGGAATTGAACTGTGATCTCCTGGTTCTTAGGTCGATGCCCAACCACTGAGTCACGCCGGCAGGGCCCTGATTTATTTATTTTTTTAATCGCTGAATAATATTCCATTTTCTGGGTTTGCCACCACCGTTTATTTATCCATTCCCTTATTGAAGGAGATCATAGTTGTTTCCAGGTTATGGTAATTATTAATAAAGCTGATATAAACATTAGTGTGCAAGTTTTTCTGTGTATATAAGTTTTCTACATTTTTGGATAAATACTTAGGGACATGATTTGTGGATTGTGTATATTAACCCTTTGCACTCGCTTTTTTCTTGATTCCTTTATTCTAATGCTAACCGTGTCAAGTCACACTCGACATCCGAGTGCAAAAGGTTAATTGCTAGTATTATAGGAAAGCAGTTGACTTTTGTGTATTGTCCTTGTATCATTCTGCAACCTTGCTATAATCACTTAGTCGTTTCAGGACTTTTTTTAAAATCAATTGTTTAGAATATTTTACACAGATAAATCATCTCATATGCAAATAAAGATAGCTTTATTTCTTCTTTCTCACTCTGTATACTCTTTCATTTCCTTTTCTTATCTTACTGCGTTAGCTAGATCTTCCAGTATGATGTTGAATAGGAGTCATGAGGAGCTATCCTGCCTTGTTCCCAGTCTTAGTGGAAGAGCCTGTAATTTCTCACCATCAAATATTATGTTAGCTATAGGTTTTTTACGGATGTTCTTTATAAAATTGATGAAGCTTCAAGGTTTGTCATATTCTTTTTCACCTACATATTGTGTCAAGATGGAGCCTGAGTCTCTGACTGTGATGAGCAGATTCCATTTGCTAACCTGTGGTGAATATGTAGAGTAAGCTACTGAGATTTGGGGGTTGTTTGTTATTATAGCCTGTCCTTACCGATAGACTAGTTAACATTAATTGAATTTGCTGTGCTCTCTGCTCAGTACTTTACATGAAATATTTTATGTAGCTCTCCCAAGAGCCAAGGTAGTTAATAGCAAATGTGTAATAAAAAATGTTATCAGTAAGTACTAGTAGAGACTATCCATTTGTGAACTTTGGCAGTTATAGAATAGAGGAAAATAGCCAGGAAACCAGAGGCAAAGGAGAATCAAATAAAGGTTTAAAAACTTGATCTGTGTTATTATTTAAGAAATCATTCCAAATAATCTCTGGTTAGATTGTAAAAACACTTTCTTGATGATAGAAGGTCAACATATTGTCAAATATACACTGAGTGGCCAGATTATTATGACCACCCCATCAGAACTTCGTTGGGCCACCTTTTGCCTTTAATACTGCGGCGATTTTTCTTGGTATTGACTCCATGAGATGTTGAAAGGTGATGCGAGGAATCTGACACCATGCCCGATGACACCATGCACTGTCCAGTTCTGTGAGATTTGATGGTTGTGGAACCAGCTGCCTGATGGCTCTTTTAACTTCGTCCCACAAATGCTCAATTGGACTGAGATCTGGTGATTGTGGGGACCACCTAAGCAAGGTAAAGTCTCCCTCATGTTCTTGAAACCACTCCTGCACAATACGAGCACCGTGGCATGGCGCATTGTCTTGTTGAAAGAAGCCATCTCCATTGGGATACACCATCAACATGATAGGATGAACTTGATCAGCAACGATTCTTAGGTATGTTGTGCTATTCAGACATTGTTCCACACGAATTGTAGGGCCCAAATCATGCCCCAAACCATAACACTGCCCCCATCAGGCTGAAGGGTTGTACTCATGCATGCGGGATGCATGCTTTCATGCTGTTTCCGTGAAATTCTCACTCTGCCACCTGCATGATGCAACTGGAAACGTAATTCATCGGACCACATGACTTTTTTCCAATGCTCGACTGTCCAATCCTTGTGTTCCTGTGCGAATTGGAGACGTTTTATCTTGGTAACTGCAGACAGCAAAGGTGTTCGAATAGGCCTTCGGCTTCCTTATCCCATATGATGCAGTGTACAGCTAATTTGCCTACAAATGTTAGGTGGTCATAATAATGTGGCCACTCAGTGTATATTTATTGATTTCAGAGAGGAAGGGGGAGAGAGAGAGAGAAACATCAATAATGAGAGAGAATCATTGATCAGCTGCCTCCTGCACGTCACCCACTGGGATCTGTGCCCACAACCCAGGCCTATGCCCTGACCGGGAATCGAACTGTGACCTCCAGGTTCATAGGTCAACACTCAACCACTGAGCCGCACCAGCTAGGCAACCACTCCTTTTGTTTTATATTTGTGAAATGTGATTGTGTTTGGAAAGTTCTAATTACAGACAGTCCTCAGGTTACGTCGGACTCGACGTAGGTCGTTTCGTGGTTGCGTCGCCATCGCCCATTTATTAAAAAAATGTTCTGTCATTTCAACGTATGTACATATGTGCTTTATGTTTTTTATTATTTACCACAAGTAAAGGTCAGGAATTGTTATCTTTTAAATTTTTTTACTGTTTCACTTCATTACTGCTGTGAATGTGCTCCATGTGAGTGACGTAGATGCTTATGTAGGTGGGTTCCGACTTACGGCGAAAATCACGTTACGTCACACACCATAGGAATGGATCTCCAATGTAACCTGAGGACCTACTGTGTACCTTCTTTCATTTATGAGGCATTACATAATCCTCACTTAGGGAGATGTAATGTTAACATTCTCATGTTATACATTTTTGAGTTTAAGTTCCAGTCAAAAAAACAAGTGACCATGTTAGGAAAATACCGCTAAATGCTGATCTGAAAGTGTTACTTTATTTCCTAAACTATTAGATACCTATATATCTGCCTTTAAAATGGGAAGTTTGTCTTGATTTTTAAGTTTCTCAATAAACAGTTTTATTTATTCTGTATTAGTTTCAGGTGTTCAGTATAGTGGTTAGACAGTCGTATACTTTACAAAGTGGTACCCCCAGTATTTCAAGTACCCACCTGTCCCCATGCATAGTTATGATAATATTGACTGTATTTTCTATGCTGTAATTTATATCCCTCTGACTATTCTGTAACTACAATTTGTACTTCTTTATCCTTTCACCTTTTTCATCCAGACCTCCAAAGTCTTTCCTCTGGCACCCATCAGTCTGTTCTCTGTTATCTATGAGTCTATTTTATTTTGTTCTTTAGATTCCACATACAAGTGAAATCATATGGTATTCTTCTTTCTCTTTTCGATTTAACTTCACTTAGCGTAATACCCTCTAGGTCCATTTATGCTGTTACAAAAGGTAAGATTTCATTCTTTTTTATGGCCAAATACTATATACCACAACTTTTTTTCCCCACTTGTTTGCTGATGGATACTTGGATTGCTTCCATATTTTGGCTTTCCTATCTAATAAAATGGTAATATGCAAATTAACCATCACTCCGTCACAAAGATGGTGGCGCTCAGCCCCGCCGGAGTCCCCCGGTCCCAGCGGGGGAGGGGCGGTCGCTGAGAGTGGGCAGCTTGAGCAGCCTGGCGGAATGCTTGCTTCGTTGCCACGGCGACGAGGCAAGCATTCCACCCCGGCTGCGGAGGACTTCTGGGCAGCGGGCATGGAGCAGCTGGGGTAGGGGGAACACTTGCATTGTCCCCCCCGGCGACGAGGCAAGCATTCCACACCTGGCCATGGATAGGCCTCTGGGCAGTGGAAAGCCTCTGGGCAGCAGGCGCGGAGCGGCCAGGCCCCGCAGAGAGCTACTGGCTCCCGGATTCATGCACAGGGCTACTAGTTGGAAATAAGCTGCAATGGACATGGGGGTGCATATATTCTTTCAAATTAGTTTTAATGGTCAACAAATGGACTTCAGGAAGTCTTTTAATTCCCTAAAGTACTGTAAATATTGCTATGTGTCTTTGCAAACATGCATCTTTCTGGCAAAAAGGACGTATAGTCTCTCTAACCCATAAAAGGTTAAGAACCAGCCACTCTTTTAGAACATTTTTCTAAGTTGTCTATATTTGGCTGCCACTAGGTGGCATTGCTCATACAACCAATACACTACTATATTTGCAGGTTCTATTACGGATGAAACCCTTCAAAAACTCTACTTATATTAGAGGAATATTCTATTTTTCTCTTTTTATGCCTATGTAATACCAGTTAATGCGTGTGAGTGAAAGTAATTTTCTTAATAGTTTTCCATATGCATTAATTACTTTAACAGCAGTCAGCCTTTCTTTTCATTTTGACATGTTTACATGTAGGACATACTCTCAAGGCATGCCCAGTTTCAAATATAATGGCATAATTCCATCTTTTTCTTTAATACTTAAGAATGTGCAGGATATTGAAGGTGATCTTGTTATGGGATTAAAATCTTTCATTCCTGTCATGGGAGATAAATAGGGTATATTCAGAGTTAAACAACTGGGTTTGAATGCCTAGCCAAATTATTTCTAACTAGAGGCCCAGTGCACAAATTCGTGCACAGGGTAGGGGGTGACCACAGGAAGTAGGCCAGCCAGGGAAGGGACTGTGGGAGGTTGGCTGCCGGCCCCGAGGAGGGCTCTGGCCCTCGGCCCCCCTGAGAAAGGGGCCGCATCCGCCACCACACCCAGTTCCCCATCCCAGCCTGGGCCCACCACCGTGTAGTTCCCAGCCTCCACCCCCCCCTTCCCTTGCCGCCACCGCAGCAGGCGGGCAGCCCCCAGGGAAGGTAGAGGATGGGAGCAAGACAAACCCTTGTGTTGAGGGCTGACTTTCATAGATCGCAGCAAGGGAGCTGCTCTGCTATGTATGAAACCCCAACTCAGAAGCAAGGGCCGATGGGGGCCAGCTGGCCAGGGGGGAGGGGCCATGGGAGGTTGGCTGTGGGAACGCACTGACCACCAGGGGGCAGCTCCTGCATTGAGTGTCTGCCCCCTGGTGGTCAGTGTGCGTCTTAGCGACTGGTCGACTGGTCATTCCAGTCGTTTAGTCCTAACGGTCACATAGACTTTTATATATATATAGATGGTGATATTTGGTGAACTTACTAATTTTTAAACCTCATTTTATTCAATTTTAAATGGAATAATAATACCTATTATAAGGTGTTTTGAGGATTAAATGAAATAATAGATGTATGCGCTTTTCAGCTCAGTGGCTAGTGTATGTAAGATACTCAATAAATTGTAGCTGCTATTATTATATTATCATTATTTTTACTCTGATTTTGTTTTTAAAAAGCAACCATTTTTAATTTACAGGCTTTAGCTGTTATTCTTAAGAAATTATAAGTGCCCTGGCCAGTGTGGCTCAGCTGGTTGAGCGTCATCCTATGCACCAAGAGGTCGCTAGTGCAATTCCCCATCAGGGCAAATGCCTGGGTTTTTGGTGCAGTCCCCGGTATGGGTCCTGCAGGAGGCAGCCTCTCAATTTTTCTCTCTTTCTCATTGATGTTTCACTCTCTCCTTGCTTCCTCTCTAAAAAACATTTTAAAAATAAAGAAACTATAAGCAACATTTCCCACAGTTGATTTTAATGTAGCAGTATGTCATAGCACAGTTGAAAATCACTGATCATTTTCATTTCCAGTGATGATAGACTAGGCAATTTGGATCAACTCTCTTATGAAAGTATCATAAAAAGGTTGATAAAATTTAAAAACTTTTTTAAAAACTTCTCCCTTTTCCTCCCTTCTCCCTTCTCCTCTGTTTAAAGACATCATAGAGATGAGAAAAGAGCAAATAATGACAAGGTTAATATCTTGTTAAAAAGAAAAGTGAGACTGGCCAAGGATATGTCCTGGTAAACCCACAGGCTTTGGATGAGAACCCTAAGGCACCACACATTGAACATAAGGGTGAACTATATATAAATCAGTCCTATGAGGACAGGAGCTGGGGCTTAAGTCTTAAATCTGGAGGAAAATAAAAACATCCTACCTTTGTCCCACCCTGTATATTGCATAGAGCATCCTCTTTTAAAAATATATATTTTTTTATTGATTTCAGAGAGAAAGGAAGAGAGAGAGACATAGAAACATCTATGATGAGAGAGAATCATTGATCAACTGCCTCCTGCATGCCCCACACAGGGGATTGAGCCCGCAACCTAGACATGTGTCCTGATCAGGAGTTGAACCCTGACTTCCTGGTTCATAGGTTGGTGCTCAGCCATCAAGTCAGCCAGGAAGACTAACATCCTCTTTTGAATTTTCCCAGCAAATAAAACTATATCTACTCCTGGTGTTATAAACAGTATTTTAATATGCTCTTTGCTTTCAGTTTACGTTAATTTGAATAAACAAGTACAAGGAATGATTTAAAATGTGATTTGTATTTTTTATTTAATATATAGCAACATGCTTATGATTTCCAGTGTATCTGTATGATCGCTAGTGTATCTGTAAAGTGTGTTATATTTTGATATAAGGAAAGACTCCTTATTAAATAACAAATTAGAATACTTGGCGTAGGAGACAGGCTGAAAGGGCAGCTGACTCTCAAGGGAGAGGTGCCTGTGCAAAATCACTGTGACACACTGAGGGGCTTCCTTGGGCCTGCCGGAGAATAGGTATTGCTTAGGAGCTAGGCTTGGCTCTTACAAGCTAGGCTGGATGGAGGAGGAGGGGCAGTGCAGGAGGGAGGTTCTGCCCTCAGGACTGGCTGCAGCTGTTCGGGTCTCTGCTCTGCTCTTAGGGGCTAGGCCCTGCCCTTCCGGACTGGTTTTGGATGTTCGGTTCTGGGCTTGGCTCCGCCCTTCGGGACTGGCTATGGCTGTTGGGGTCTGGGCTAGGCTCTTCTGGGCCAAGCTCCCAGCTTCAGGACTGGGTTCGGCTGTTCAGTCCGGGCTGGGCTCTTTGCGCTAGGCTTCTCCCTTCGTGACTGGGTTCTTCTGTTCGGACTGGGATTGGTTCTTCGGGGGCTAGACTCCATCCTTCGGGACTGGGTTTGCTGCTGGAGTGGGGGTGGTCGGAGGGGGGATGTAAAATTAAATAACAAATTAGAAATGAAGTAGCATTTGTAAACTGCTTTTCATCTTTCGATTTTATTTTTTATGCAGTCATCTTTTTGTTTCTTTGATGTCTATTTCATGAGCAAATCTTATCTAGCAAGTAGACCAAGTTACTGATTTCATTCATTTACTTATGTGTTTTATAAGTTGATCAGATGCAAAAGAAGGCTTCTGTGGTTGACAGATTTTTTAAGATTGTACCTTCTAAGCATTCTTCTTGGATATAATTTCTAGAAATCTATTAAGAATTTTATTTTAGTCTTAGCAACTATGGTAGTAAGTTTTCTCTCAGAAGATTCAGAACACAAGTGATGTAGGAATGCTTATTTACCAGAGGAACTTATGCTCAGAGTAAAAACAATAAGTTAATGAAGGAAAAATGGCTACTGTTTTCTTCAATGCATCTCTCTGTTTGAATGAGTCCAAATTTTCACCTGAATAATGGTCTGACCCAGAGCTAGAAAGCCCAGGGGCAGCACATTTTCTGTTAAGGACCAGATAATAAATATCTTAGGCTTTGCAGGCCATACAGTCTCTCTCGCAACTCCTCAGATCTGTCAATGTAATGAGAAAGCATCCAAAAACTGTGTAATGGAATGTGACCATTTTCAGGTCAACCTATAGTCACAATAATGGAGGCAGATTGGGCTTGATCTGCAAGCTGTAGTTTGCTAATCCTTTTTCCTTTGTGGGACCACAGTAGTGCACCAGAAGAAGCATGTTGAGCTTGGCAGTCAGTGAACTAGCCACTTTCCGAGGACTTACTAGTATACATGGCACGTGCATTAGATCTGTTCATTACTCTTCTCTGAATAATAATGTGTTAGACTTAACATGATGTTTTAGAAGAGACTATAGTTTCAGAAAAGACTACTGCAGGTACTTGAATGGTATAGAAAACCATCAAGGGAAAAAAGAAACACTTCACATGAAAAGTAAATTGGAAGAATTTTTCCAAATGAGCTGCCTGATAGCAAGACTTAGTTATAATTTTATGGGGGGGTTCTTTATTTTTATTGTTGACACTATTACAGATGTCCCCATTTTGCCCATCTCTACTCAGACCTCCCCCAGATACGTGTTTTAACCATTGATATGTGTATTTATTACGTACAGGTTTTTATAACATTGCAATCCTTTTGAGAAATAATTTATGGATTAAGTTTAGATTGTTATAAATAGTTGGGAGAAGTAATGGGATTATTTCAGTATCCACCTTAGAATTATTTTTAGTACTAAAAAAACATGACTCATAATTCTGTAAACAACCAGGTTAACAACAAAAAAAAACAAACAGGAACTTTGGTACTTGATAATGGGAAATGTATCTCAGACATTCTCCCTATAGGCGTGTATATTATTCATCAAATTACAAGACAAGCAGACAATTAAAGAGCCATTTTTAAGCTCTATGTGCGATTGATAATTTATGAAGTTTGTTCCATTTAATAATAACAAAGAGAATGAATTCCGCAAGCATTGACAAGTCCCAAATAATGTGATGTATGAACAGTTTTTGACACCAGGTGGAGCAGTTTCCTGAAGAAAGGCTTAACAAAGCCTATATTTCTTTCAAATAAGGCCAGCTCCCAGACAAAGAACTCTAAGAACAAAAACTGTCAACCGTCATTTTATAATTTTAAAAGACACCCAAATATTAAGCTATAGATAGAAGGTTGAATATATTTTACAGATAACTTTTGTCTTTGGCTTCTACTTGAACCATTTGGGAATCAAAGTATAGAGTTGTCCTATCTACATGCAGTTGAGGTGTAGCAAAGTATTAGGACTATTTAATTACATTGTAGAATAGATCCGTTTTTCTTAGCAGTTGTAACCTGAAGGCATTATTATCTGAATGATACAGGTCATTTGTTCAATATGAACCTTTTAATAGAAAACATTTTTGGCTCTTTGTTATAAAATAAATACAAAGAAAGTTGTGAGATATTTTCCCTTGTATAAGATTCAGATGCAGTTTCTGCTTTAAAGTTTAGGATTATTTCATTACTAAACTATGTGGTAAAAATTGTACATTTAAAAAATCTGACATCTTGCCGAAACCGGTTTGGCTCAGTGGATAGAGCGTCAGCCTGCGGACTGAGGGGTCCCAGGTTCGGTTCCAGTCAAGGGCATGTGCCTTGGTTGTGGGCGCATCCCTGGTGGGGGGTGTGCAGGGGGCAGCTGATCGATGTTTTTCTCTCGTCAATGTTTCTAACTCTCTATCCCTCTCCCTTCTTCTCTGTAAAAAATCAATAAAATATATTTTTAAAAAAATCTGACATCTTGATTGCTATCGAATATTTATAGAGCACCTGTTTCTTTACTGTATGGTATGGATATAGTACTTTATAAACTACTAGAGGCCCGGTGCATGGAATTCGTGCACTTGCAGTGGGGGGTGGGGTCCCTCAGCCCAGCCAGCACCCTCTCGCAGTCCAGGAGCCGTCAGTCGGACATCCTTAGCGCTGCTGCGGAGGCGGGAGAGGCTCCTGCCACCACCACTGCGCTCACCAGTCATGAGCCTGGCTTCTGGCTGAGCGGTGCTTTCCCTATGGGAGCGCACTGACCACCAGGGGGCAGCTCCTGTGTTAAGTGTCTGCCCCATGGTGGTCAGTGCGCATCATGAGAACCAGTCATTTCACTGTTTGGTCAATTTGCATATTAGCCTTTTATATTATCCTATATAATAAAAGGCTAGTATGCTAAGTGTCTGACCATTTGTTCAATCGTTCAACCAGTCACTATGATTCTCACTGACCACCAGAGGGAAGATGCTCCGACCAGTAGGTTAGCTTGCTGCTGGGATCCAGCCGATCAGGACTGGGCGAGATGGGCTGGACCTCGACCTCGATTGTGCACCGGTGGGGTCCCTTGGCCTGACCTGCGCCCTCTTGCAATCCAGGACCCCTTGGGGGATGTCGGAGAGCCAGTTTCAGCCGATTCCCGCAGGCCAGGCCGAGGGACCCCACAGGTGCACGAATCCGTGCACCAGGCCTCTAGTATAGGATTATAAAGCTGTTTTTTTCTTAGGTATAGACATTTACTATACTTTTCGACTCATGGCTATTGACTGCCTAAAGTAATTGTTATTTGGAAAATGCATATCTATGAATTGAAATGAAAGAGTGTGGTAGTTTAAGTAAGAGAAATATTGTAGTTGTTTAATGCCACTTGGTGGTATAAACTTTTTTTTAAAAAATTGTTAGCCAACCTCTTTACCTCTTTTTCTGCTTGACTTCTGATTGTTGCTTCATTGTTCAACTGTCTGTACCTCTGTAAGACACAAAAGGGAAGAGATTGCCAAAAGTAAGGTTCTGGTGTGACTTGATATTGCTCTGTAGAGGTATAATGACTCTGTCTGTAAGCAGGCAGTGACTCAGGGCTCTTCCCGGAAGGCCAACAGGCCTTTCTTAGAAAAGGTTTGTTTGCCCTTTTTTGATGAGTGCATGATCTGCTCTTCACCCTGTCTTTCCCCAAGGAATGACTCATGTATTAACTCTTATGAGCATCACCACATCAAAGAAGAAACCAAGGTCTCCAGGACGTGGGGCTGGGTTTTCACCAAACAGGGGGTATGCACAGACTGGATAACTTCCTGCCTTTAAGTCACTATTTATTAATGTGTGCTTAAATCAAAGCTAAGAAGATGCAGGTTAGCTAAAATCTGTTCTGTTGGGTATATGTTTTAAACAATATATAGCCTTTTTAAAAACTCTGATGTAAGAATGTAGTCCATTTCTCCTGAACACTTAAATCAACTTTATGATCCAAAGTTGCTTAGGTTGCCCTGGCTGGTTTGGCTCAGTGGATAGAGCGTCAGTCTGTGGACTGAATGGTGCTAGGTTCGATTCTTGTCAAGGGCACATGCCTGGGTTGCGGGCTTGATTCCCAGTACGGGGTGTGCAGGAGGCAGCCGATCAATGATTCTCTCTTATCATTGATGTTTCTATCTCTCCCTCTTCCTTCCTCTCTGAATTGCCCCCCCTCAAAAAAAAATGGCTTAGGTTTAGAAAAGAAAAGTGAAACGTCTTTATGGATTGATTCATATAACAAAAATGGCTTCAAAGACAGGTCCTTATAACTTGGAGCATGAATGATTTTTGTTTTGATTAGCAATTTGATATTAATCATAATACTTTTACTTTGAAATATCATGGATTCTTGCCCTGTTATCTGGGTTGTGCAGGTATTATAATCACAATTATTATTGTTAGACTTCTGATCAAATGAGGAATTTGAGAAGTCAAATTACATATAGTAAGTTACTAACAGCTTCAAAAAACGAAAACCCACATTAGCTAATGCCCAGATTACTGCTTTGCCATACTGTACTGCATTTTATAGAGAGGGACTACAGGCTTAATTTGTAAACTTGAAACTTTTTTTCACAAAAAGAATATAAACACTAGTTGAACTTCTCAGAGCCCATTTGGAGCCAATAGTTTATTCTCTAGCCTTCTAGAATTTGCTGTACACCATAACTTTAGGTAAGTTTTCTGACTATAATGAGAAAAACAAAAATTAAGAGAATTCAAGTAGAATTCCTGTTTGTAAAAGCATTTCTAAAGTAGGACTTAAAGAAAACAAAGGTTTTGCAAGTCATGCACATAACCATTTGTCATCTTTCATTTATCACCAAGATATTCCTAATGAATCACATTCCAGACTAACCACTGACTCCTTTTGTTCCTTCAGTGAAGGAGTGTGGCAAACAAATGTTTTCCCAGTGAATCAGCACAGGATTCTTGATGTTATTACCTTTGCCCTAAACTTTCCAGACAAAACTAATTGGAAATTTTGCCTTTGGGATCTCACTTGACTTCTCTGTATGGATGATGGATTAGGTCATGAATTGACATTACAGATGTTATGCAAACAACTCCAGTTTTTAGGAATCTTTTATCAGTTCTGAGAGCTGCCTAGGGTAGAAGAATGTCTGTCTGTTTGTCTGTCTGCCTACCTGCTCATCTTCCTTACAAAAACTCACACATACACATACTATACTCTTAATGTGATATCATATTCTTCATCTTGATTGATAATGAGGCTTGGGTAAATTAGGCTCATAATGAACTGATATGACCATTTTAAGTTTTTACTTGTTAAGATATGTCTCTGGAAGAAAGGGCCCTACAGTAAAGTTCAAAAGACAGAAAACACTTATTTTTTTGTGAAGCAGCAATGCACATACTAATTTGTCATTTTACTAAATATAATTTTTTTCAAGTTAAAATACTTTTTTTCACCAATATCTATATCTGCTCTTATTAGAAATCTTATCCCTGGTCTAACTATGTATTTGCTCTCACCCAGACATAGTCTTGCCTGGCCAAGCACTACATCTTTTATCCTGGACAGGCAGAATTATTCCATTATGAAAACTTTGGAAAATATAATGTAATACAGCTCATGAGACTGGATACATAAGGCTTTGAACTGAAGCAAAACCAGATGTTCGATATGTCACAAATAACTGAAACAATCTTGTTGAGTTGACTTCACTTAGAATGACTATACTGAATTACTCCCCACTCCCAATAATGGGCCCTAAAACCTGTCACTCTGATGAGAGTATAATATCTCATCACAATCATAAAGTTCAACCTCCTTATCACTACTAGTAAAGGAAACCTCCATTGACAGTAATTACGAACTCTCAGGAGCTCTGTGCAATCAGTGAATGTTACTTGTGACCTTGTTGCTAGGGAATTTATAGAGTTTCCTGTGCTGGGGAGTAACAGTCTGGGCTGTATATAGCTGTTTGACTTCTTTTTATTACCACCACAAAGATGAAAGGACATAGTCCTTAAATGGAAAAATTAATCTTTGAGGACCTCTATTTGCCATTTTTCCTTAAGTACTCCTTGTATTGATGTTTACCTTGCCACATGACACATTCTTTTAAATGAGCTGAGACTCATTTTACACCCCAGAATATGGTCTATTCTTGCTGAAAAGAATATGTATTTGGCTATTGCTGAGTGGAGTGTTTTATATTGTTCAAGTCTTTCATATTCATACTGGTTGTCAGTTTACTTGTTCTATCAACTAAAAAGAGAAGGACGTTGAAATTCCCAACTATAATTGTAGGATTGTTTATTTCTCCTTTCAGTTTTGTCAGTTTTTGCTTAATATATTTTGACTAGAGGCCCAGTGTATAATTGAATCATGCACGTGTAGGGTCCCCTACACGCTTTCACTTTTCGAAAGCCTGGTGCTGGAGCAGACAGGCACCCAGCTCCCACGCTTTTGATGGTCCGCGGCCGCTGAGGGGGGCTGCCGCGGACACCTGGCTACCCTGCCGTTGAGAGGCGCAGCTGGGTGTCCACGGCAGGCCCCCTCAGCAGCCGCGGATCTGGCCGTGGAGAGGCACAGGGGGCAGGAGTCCCGCCCCCTGCGCCTCTCAACAGCAGGGTAGCCCCCCTCAGTGGCAGCGAATCCGTGCCTCTCAATGGCCGGATAGGCCACCCCGAGTCCTGCCCCCCAGCCTCCCGCCGCCCGATCGTGGGCGTAGCGGAGTGATGGTAATTTACATGTTACTCTATTATTAGATAGGATAGTCTGTTAAAGGGTACCTCCACATTTGGAATTGTTTTGTTTCCCTGAGAATTAGCCCTTTATCATTATGAAATGTCTTTATTCATCTCTAGGAATTCCCTATCCTAAAGTCTACTTTATCTGATATTAATGTAGTCACTCTGTCTTTTTTGTGATTCTTTTTAAGTAGTTTATCTTTTTCATTTATTTAGTGTACTGTTGGGTCTAGGTGTTTAACATTACTTATACACAGCATGTACTGGGGTCTTGATTTTTAATCCAGTCTAACACTCTCTGCTTTTTATTTGTGCATTTGGTACATTTATAGTTAATGTAGTTATCAGTATGGATGGGTTTAAGACTACCCTCAGAATGTTTCTCCCACCTATTTTTTATTCTTCTTTTCCTACCTTCTTTGGATTGAGCATTTTTAAAGTATATATAATGTAACCACCTTACAATAGTATACTCTTTATCTGTCCCATACTTTATGCTCTTGTCATATATTTTACTTTTACATATGTCATCTTTTTTGCTCTAAACAACTAGTTATTTTTTAAAGAGATTTTAAAATGAGGAAGGGTCCTCTATATTTTCAGTGCTCTTCACTCCTTTGTGTACATTAAAGTTTCCATCTGGTATCACTTTTCTTCTGAGAATTTCTTTTAACATATATTATACTACAGATCTACTGGAACAAATTCTTTTGCTTTTTTTTTTTTTTTGTCTGAAAATGTTTTTATTTCATCTTTATTTTTGAAATATATTTTCCATGGATTCTAAAATGACAAGTGGTTTTTTCCTTTAAATATTTTAGAGAAATTTTCCCATTGTATTTTGGTTTGAATTATGTCTGATAAGTCTTATCTATATTTTCCTATAGATAGTGTGTTATTTTTATCCCCTCTGATTGCTTTAAGATTTTCTTGTTATTACTGAGTTCTAGCAATTTAATATGATATGATCATGATTTTTAGTAATTTGATATGTTTTATTTTCTTTCTCTTGATCCTAACTAATTGGCTGAGTTATTTTAGATCAATGAGCTGATGAATTGAAGTTTTTCATCAAATCTTGAAAACAGTTGACTATTCAAGTATTTTTTATTTATTTTTTATTTATTTATTTTTTGCATATAACTCTCCCACACAAACACACACCTTTTCCTCTCTAGGATTTCAATCACATATATGTTAGACTGTTTGGTGTTATTTAATAGGTTATAGAGGTTAATTTCTTTCATAGCCTTCACTCTCTGAATACTTTCTATTTCCCTGTCTTCAAGTTCTTTATATTTTCTTCTGCAGTTGATGATCTGTCTAATGAATTTTTCTATTCGGATATTATACTTTTAGCTCTAGAAGTTCCATTTTGTTCTTTTTTATATACTAGAAGCCCGATGCACAAATTCGTGCAAGGGGCTCAGCACTCACAGCCGGGGCCCTCGCAGCCCCTGCTTCATCCAGAAGGTCGTCTGACGGGCGTTCTGCTGTTCGGTCTAATTAGTATATTAGCTCTTTATTATATAGGATTCCGTTTCTTTCCTCATCTTAGCAAGACCACCATGCTGTGCATGGGCTCCTCCTCTTTGGACTGTAGATTTTACTGTCAAGGTGTGTCTACAAATCAAGAGCCAGAGTCATCGTAGGTTAACCTCATTTGTATCCCTTCTCTCAGCAGCCAGAAGTCCTGTGGTGCAGTGTCTAAAAAGAAGTGTTCCATATGTTTTTGTCCAGTTTTCTAGTTGTTTGCTGTAGGAATGAAAGTCTGTACCAGTTACTTCATGATCTGAGGTGGAAAACCCTCAGCCACAGCCCAGGATCTGTAGCCAATACATACGAATACCTGCATGCTCCCATAAAAACTGTAACATTGTGTTATTTTTATGGTGGTTCTGTCTAGGTAGTCTTTTCTTTTTACACTATAGCTGTTTGTTTGTTCCCATGTTTCTCCATTTAGTATGGTTAAAATGTGATTCTTTCATAATTGATACATAGTAATAGGACTTGTAGGTTTTAGAAAATACACTTAAAAGGTAGTTTGAATATGTATTACTTTTTAAATGCTTCTAATAAAAAAGTTTTTTCTTTTTTAGTTTTTGTTTTTTTCATGTAACTAATATTTCACTCAAGTCAGTTATATTTAGGAACTAAAATGTCAGGTATAGGCTAAATGGACTCTTGAGAATGAACGAAAGACAAGAAGCTAATTTATTTGTGTTCATTTTGTCTGGGAACCACCACATCTGCCTCTAAGGCTGAGTAATCATGACTTACTAGTGTGGTTATGGAAAGTATATATCAGTTTAGTTGTGTGAATGAACTGTCCTTTCTTTAGGGGGAAAAATTCTCATCAGATTGCTGAAAATTTCCCTTTTTAGATGCAGAAATATCATTATTTTATCTCCTAGAAAAGTTTAATTTTTGTTCATTTCTAGAACTCAGAGGTAGACTGTTCCTGCAATCTACAGGGGATAGTTGTATAGAGATATCATGGACAAACTTGAATTTTTTCTGTTTTACTTATATAACATTTCTCTTTTGTGTTTTCAAACAATAAAGGTGAAAGTTACAATTTTTCCTTAAATTATATCTAATGCTTAGCTATAAGTGTACAGTGAGAATTTTTTTACTGATTATTCAGTGATTCTGAATTCCCCAAACTTTAAACTTGATATGTTATTTTTTAGGCTTATAAAATAGTCTTTTTCTTCCCCATTTGTGAAATCTCTTATGCACATAGTATTCAAAGGAGCAGTTGTAGATTTCATGGCTAATAACATTTGTTAAGACCTGAATACTCAAAAGCATTCTTTTAAAAAACATACTATAATTACGTTTAAAACTTAAATATTACTATTTATGGATTTCTAGGAATTAAAACTCAAGAAAAAGAGGAACCAACTAAAGAATTCTTCACATAGGTTCAGAAAAACCTAATAACTAATTGATTCAGTGCTAAGAGTAGAACTTCACTTCTTAGATTTTATTTGAACAAAAGTACCCATTTCGTTTAGGGAGAAATGTAGCTTAGATTTATGAATATCTTTTTTCACATTAACATGCAACAAAAATTTTTGTTTTATATAACCTTTTATCTTGATAGCAGTAGGAGTTCTTTAGTGTCTTATTTTTTCACTGGATCTTATGCAGTCTTTGAACCACAAATTCTTTCGCTATGTGATTTTAAAAGACACTTATATACAGACCCTTTATTATATGTATACTTATATATACATACACGTGTATATGTGTATATAATTCTACAAATACAGTATTTTTCTTCATAACACCTAATGGCTGGTACTTTTTGAGGGTTTGCTATATGCCCATTCCTGTTCTAGGATGAACACTTTATATGAATTGACTAATTTAAATCTTACATCCCCAGAATGTAGATCCTGAGGTATTTTATTATTCCCATTTTATAGATGAGGAAAGCAAGACTCAGAAGGTAAGTTGCAGAGGCCAGAGCCTAAACCAGAACATCTGGCTCTAAAGTTATTCTTATGCTTTAAAGTGAATACTTATACCATGGGGGTTAGAGCAACATGTTAAGAATGTGCAACTTTTAGGTCTTATACTTCATGAGAACTTTGGAAATTAGCATTGGATTTTATTGACATATTTGATTATATTTGAAGTTTTTGGAGCTGGATAAAATGAGTCTAATTCTCTTGACTTGCAGAAGAGTAAACTGAAGCCTAGGAAGTTAAGTGACTAGTCCGACGTTGCTTATTTTCTAAGCCTTAATTTACTATTTTCCCAATGATTCCTAAACCTAGCCTATTAGAACATAACCTGTTTAAAACTCTAAAGGAACTTCATTATTAGCATACAGGTTCTCACTCCTACCTATTGTTTCGTTTTTGTTTGGGTGGGTTTTTTTTTAATTGATTTCAGAGAGGAAAGGAGAGGGAGAGAGAAATAGAAACATCAATGATGAGAGAGAATCATTGATTGGTTGCCTCCTGCACACCCTCTACTGGGGATCAAGCACCCAACCCAAGCATACTAGCATGCCCTGACCAGGAATCGAGTCATGACCTCCTGGTTCATAGGTTGACATTCAACCACTGAGCTATGCCAGCCAAACAGGAAGTTATATTTTTAACAAACTCCCTAGTTGATTCTTATGCAGAAACCTCACCTTGGCATACATGTGTATTTGGGAACCCTTGTTTAAGGCTTTATTGCATTATTAACACATTTTAATCTATATGATTAAAATATAAATGAAGTAGTTACTTCACCAACTGTTTATAAGGATATAAAGTGATATTCTCAAATTATGCCTGAAAGAATAGCAGCACAGGAAGTTTTTATCAAAGGGAATGTAACCTACAAATGAAAATGTGGATAAACAAAATCAGAACCAAGCCAGGAATGATATGGTTTCCAGGGGCTAGTGTTGGGGGAGGGAGATTGACTACAAAAGGACACAAAGGAACTTTTGCAATGATGGAAATGTTTTATATCTTGATTCGTTATTGTACAGCTGAATATATTTGGCAAAACTCATGTAATATAGACCCAGAAAAGTGACTTACTATATGTACATTATCAATAAATCTGATTTTTTTTTTTTATAAGAAAGCCAGGAGGAACTTTTGGGAAGGAGTTTTTCAAATTACCATCTGTATCATTAAATATTCAGTTAAATAGATTCTAGTTCTTTTAAAGCTAAGGTATTTCTATTAATATATAGCAATTAAAGTACTGTTAAAAGAGCATGTATATTGATGATTCCCTTTTCATTAATATTTCTAACTAGTTTTCTCGTATTTGTTTTACAGGGTCCACATATAGCTTCAGTTACATTAGCTGCTTACGAATGCAATTCAGTTAATTTCCCTGAACCACCCTATCCTGATCAGATTATTTGTCCAGATGAAGAGGGCATTGAAGGATCCGTTTCTTTGTGGAGCATAATCTCAAAAGTTAGGATTGAGGCCTGCATGTGGGTAAGATATCTGTTCTTATATTTGTCTAAAGTTAATCTGCCTGTATAGTTTGTTGTACCTCTTTGTTTTTTTGTTTGTTTGTTTGTTTGTTTTTTGTTTTTTTTAATATATTTTATTGATTTTTTACAGAGAGGAAGAGAGAGGGATAGAGAGTTAGAAACATCGATGAGAGAGAAACATCGATCAGCTGCCTCTTGCACACCCCCTACTGGGGATGTGCCCGCAACCACGGTACATGCCCTTGACCGGAATCTGAACCTGGGACCCTTCAGTCCGCAGGCCAACGCTCTGTCCACTGAGCCAAACCGGTTTCGGCTGTTGTACCTCTTTGAAATTGAATCCAAACATATACCAAGTCATTAGATAACTAATTCATGAATTCATCAGCTGCCTACTTCCAAGTAAAACAAATCCTTTAGAGCCTTTTCTATTCATTAATGACATTCAGAAAGAAGGCATGAAGCCATAGGTACCATGAAGCAATTGATGCCAAGTAGACAATAGCAGGGTCAAGGAGTATGGATGATGCAACTGTACTACTTTGTAAAATTTCACCAATGTTTATATATTTGATAAACACACATCAGGTGCTTATACATTAGACTCAGATTGGTAAATGTTGTATCTGTCTCCTAAATTTAAATACTTGGTGTTTATTCTTAGAGGACTCATTTTATTCTCTGAATTGTTATAATACTAAAGTAGGGTGAAACATTTCTTCGTAAACCAAGTGTTACTGTAATGGAGGCATCAGACTCTATGGTTGTATATTGTGATCTTACTTTCAGTTGTACTGATGTTTTCTTTTTATTATTTGCTTCAGTATATTTTGGGAAGTTTTTGGACTACATGTTCAGTGGCAAAATGTATTTTAACCCATACAAAACACTCTTTTTATGTGCTTAAATTTATTCAGGTGTCTATCATTGAGGAATAGTTCATTTGCTCAAAACTTCCTATTACTGCCCAAACCGGTTTGGCTCAGTGGATAGAGCGTCGGCCTGCGGACTAAGGGGTCCCAGGTTCGATTCCAGTCAAGGGCATGTACCCTGGTTGCGGGCACATCCCCATGTTTCTCTCTCACCGATGATTCTAACTATCCCTCTCCCTCCCTCTCTGTAAAAAGTCAATAAATATTTTTTAAAAAAACTTCCTATTACTATTTCAATTATTTTTAATTCATCATTTGCATTTATTAAGTTATATATTACCTATAACTTTTTCACTAACAGTTTCTTATCAAATGAAAATTGTGGAACAGATCACTTAAAAATCTTAACTAAAGAGGAATATGAATACTATGCCCACAGAAGAGGCAGAGTTTTCAAAGACATTTATGTGGTAGCAATTATGTTGTATTTTAAAAGAATTATAGGGGAAATGCCATACATTGAACTTGCTGAATATGAAAGACAGGAAAAATTGTCATGTTTCCTGTTACTCTTTCATAAACACTGGAAACAGATTCATTGTACTAGTTGCCTGTGTTTTTTAAATTTGACCACATTAGTCTTTTGATGAAACATTTTTATTAAAATAACAGGAGATACTTGGAACATGCTAGAAAGGGGCTATGTATATAGACTTTAGTTTTCTATTTTTCTTTTGTTCTTTCAAAAATGATTTATGTAGCTGGATTAACACCAATGCCAATAAAGAAAAGCTTCCATCCCAACTGGCAGTGGTAACTGTCTCCTACAAACTCCCACAGTGCACATTGTCTGAAGTGCTCATTTGGCCTGGCTTTTCATTCATGCCTTAAATTAGTCAACTTGGTTCGTACAGTGGCTTACTTCCCCAAATAAATTTTAAGCTCCTAAAAAATACAGACTGTGCATTAAGTTTATTACCCCTACAGCACTCAGCATTAGACTTTGCGCATATACAAGAATGTGAATAAATACTGACTGCCCTAGCCAGTGTGGCTCAGTTACTGGGTGTCATCCTGTGCACCAAAAGGTTGCTGGTTCAATTCCTGGTCAGGACACATGCCCTGGTTAAGGGCTCAATCCCCAGTGTAGGGTGTCCAAGAGGCAGCTGATCGATGTTCCACTCTCACATCAATGTTTCTCTCTCTCCCTTTCTCTTCCTCTCTCTCTAAAAATTAATGAAAAAAGTATTTTAAAAAATAATAAATAAATACTGACTAATTGGCTGAATGTTTGTTTGCTTTTCATATTTCCTTTTTTGACAACTGTCTTGGGTCATGTGAAAAATGTAGCACATATCAAATTGTCTAAATTTGTTCCCTTTGTTCTCAACATTTATAAGGACAGTCCTTTCAAAAAAGTGTGCTGGGAAAACTGAATATCCACATGCAAAAGAATGAAGTTGGACCGTTACCTTACACCATATACAAAAATTAACTCAAAATGCATCATATACATAAACTTAAGAGCTAAAATTATAAAACTCTTTGAAGAAAATATAGAGAAAAATCTGCATGGTTTTGAATTTGGCAATTAATTCTCTTTTAAGATATATTTTTTATTGATTTCAGAGAGGAAGGGAGAAGGAGAGAGAGATAGAAACATCAATCAATGATGAGAGAAAATCACTGATTGGCTGCCTCCTGCACCCCCCACACTGGGGATGGAGCTTACAACCGTGACCTCTGGGTTCCTGGGTCAACACTCAACCACTGAGACATGCTGGCCAGGATGGCAATCATTTCATAAATGTAACACCAAAAGGTTAGGTAACAAAAGGAAAATTGATTAATTGAACTTTACTAACATTTAAACCTTGTGCATGGAGGTCACTATCAAGAGAGTGAGTCCAGCTGAGGTGGCTTAGTGGTTGAGTGTTGACCCATGAACCAAGATGTCACCAGTTGATTCCCATTCTGGGCACATGCCCAGGTTACAGGCTCAATCCCCAGGAGGGGGCGTGCAGGAGGCCGGGATCAATGATTCTCTCTCATCATTGATGTTTCTCTCTCTCTCCCTCTCACTTCCCCTCTCCGAAATCACTAAAAACACATTTTTTAAAACGTGTGTGTGTGTGTGTGTGTGTGTGTGTGTGTGTGTGATGTGTGGTCAGTTAAGTATAAGACATGTAGCTCTTTATTTCATTTCAATTGATTATTTTTTAACTTGAAGGAAACTTGTCATGAGTTTGAGTCATATGATTGCTTTCAGAACAATTTAACATTTGACTTAAGTTTTAGGAGTTTATGTTTTAAATAAAATATGACAGTTAACTTTTCTTTCTACTTTTCATTATGGAAAAAAATTTAAGTACATAGAATTACATTATTAAATAAACATATTGTTCCCCAACTTCAGCTAATATTAACTCCTGGCTAATACTGTTTTATATATACCCCTCCTCATTCTGCTCTCAGTTATTTCGAAGCATATGCTAGATAACATATCACATTTCATCTGTAAATATATCAACTATAGAACTTTAGAAAAACACCTAAGAGAAATTAGGAATAGTCTCTTCAAATTAGTTGAACAGTTAGTATTCAATTTTTTTGTTGTTGTGTTTATTTCTTTTATTTTCTTTTCAAATTTATTTGTTATTGAAACTGGATTGTTTGTCAAGTGTAGTTTCCCACAGCCCTGATTTTACTGATTGTATTCCAGTTGGTATAATTTAAGTATGTTTCTATGTTTCCTATATTTCCTGTGAGTTGATAGTTAGATTGAGAGGCTTGAAAAAATTTTCTTTCTGGCAAGAATATACTTCAGAGCCTTGTGTATTTCTGTCATGAGGTACAGTAGTGTCTGGTTGTCTTTTTTGTGTGTGATATTAGCACTATTACTATATGTTCATTATTTTATTAGGGGTTATAAAATAGGGGTATCCCAATTATATCATTTTTTCTTTAGTTATTGACTGAAATACTTTATAAAGAGAAACTTCTCCTTATCAGCAATTTAATTTCCCTGAGATATCTTTCATATAGGTAAGACAGGATAAATAATTGATCTTTCTCTTTGTTACCAGTTTTTAAAATAGTAAGTTGGTCTACTAACACCTTCCAAAGTTGACTAACTTTAACTTTTCCTGTTTAGTAAAGTATGGTTTGTTTTGTTCCTTTATCCTTCTCTATATATGTCTCTTCTCCCTTCTCTCTGTTTTTTAACTAACTATAGCCTTATTCTTGCTTCAGAACTCTTGATTCACATGTGGATAATGCAGTTTCACTTGGATCATTGATTCTACACATTGAAATGTAGCACTGTGAACACAAAATCTTTGAATTTGATTATGTACCTTGGGAATTCTTTTCAAGGTATTTGTAGGCAAAGCCATAGAACAGAGCAAACAGAAAGGCCTAAAGTTGCTTCTTAGAACTAGCACATGCATTTTTCATTCACTCTGACTCAGGACAGAGAAGGATGGCTCAAAGTTGAGAATTTTCCTGGAGGCTATATGCCTCTTGCAGTATTACCTATTCTGTATTTGAGCCATGTAAGTTCAAACCAAGTTCCTGATTCTTTTACCTTTGTTTTTATCCTTATATGTTGAGTTGATTGAGAAAAAAAAATTACCTTCAAAAACAAGAATCTACAAAGAGACTAAAACATGAGTCACTCAATGTCCTAAGGAAATATAAACATTTTTCCTGTGGTTAAAATTTATCCATCCTAATGTTGTTTTCAAGGGGCTTTCTGACCACAGTTTGTTAAAAATTTTAACTCTGCACTAAAAATTCTATTGGGATTAAAGCAACATTCTAAATATCAGATTTCCTAGAAAATATTTGTCTAATAGCTATATCAGTGAATGCTCATTACCAAATCATTTGAATATTTTAAAAGGGGGAGAAATGACAAAAATAATAGAGTATAAGTAGAGCTCAGGCTGGGTGGTTCAGTGGGTTGGAGCCTTATCCCATACACCAAAAAGTTGTTACGGATGTCATCCCAGTTCGAGGAACTTAATGGGAGGCAACTAATGATGTTTCTCTCTCTCTCTCCCCCTCCCTTCCTCTCTGTCTAAAAATCAATTTAAAAAACATAATCCTTGTGTGAGGATTATAAAAAAATAGAATATAAGTAGATATGCAAGAGAACTAACATTAATTTCATGTCTGTAATACACCAGGATTGTCTGACAGTTTTATGTATAGCATCTTGCCTGGCATTGCCTTGGTCAGCATGGGGGCCAGGATTCCTCCTAGTTATGTACTAGCATATGCTTTTCTCACTTATGCCTACATCTTTTTTTTTTTTTTAATGTATTTTTATTGACTTTTTACAGAGAGGAAGGGAGAGGGATAGAGTTAGAAACATCGATGAGAGAGAAACATCCATCAGCTGCCTCCTGCACACCCCCCACTGGGGATGTGCCCGCAACCAAGGTACATGCTCTTGACCGGAATTGAAGCTGGGACCCTTCAGTCTGAAGGCCGATTCTCTATCCACTGAGCCAAACCGGTTTGGCTATGCCTACATCTTAATATGCTTTTGGTGATATCGAAAAATACAGATTTGATGTGTTTAGTGTCACTGTGTTGAGAACAGAATCTTATGTGATTGTTTTGGTTTTTGACATAGGGTGTCGGTACAGCAATTGGAGAGTTGCCTCCGTATTTCATGGCCAGAGCAGCTCGACTCTCAGGTGCTGAACCAGATGATGAAGAGTATCAGGAATTCGAAGAGATGCTGGAGCATGCAGAGGCTGCACAAGTAAGAACAGTGAGCAGAAGGGAGGGGGAATAAATAGAATACTTTAATTATCCCTAAAGAGTTTATGATTAAGGTGAAATTGTTAATAGTTTCTTTGAAGACTGCCAGTGTGAAAACAAAATTATACATGGTTTGGGATAGAACATTCAGAAAAGATGAAGTATACAAGTGATGATCATCTTGATTTTAGAATAGGGAAATATAGAAAGCGTCAACAAGACAACTCAGACTCAGCTAAAACACCTTGCCAGAAAATCAGGGTAATTTCATGTTGTCAGTGAGGTTAAGGAGCTGAAACATTCTTTGTCTGTTATATGTTTGTAAGTACAGTAAGTTCTCATTTAACATAGTCATTAGGTCTACAACTTTAACAAAATGACAAATAATGAAACAATTTTGAGGGAAACGGTATTATTCAAGGACCTGGTGTTTTACTAAGCAGACCATTGAATAAATAAGGGGGACAAAGAGGCTGAGTCCAAAATAGTAGAACTTCCGAATTAATATTTTGAAAGTAAGATCAACATAGTTTACCATGTTTAGATGAAATTATTTGGAATCTCCCAATAAGAAAGGACAATTCAGAGAAAATTATCCTTTATCAGTGAGCAAGGAAAAGGCTTCTTACATTTGAGTGCAAACCATATATCAACCTGTATTTTAATGTTACAAAATAGGTATTTTAGTCTTTTCAGGAAAATTCCTAAGAATATTATTAACTGAGTCTCCATCTTAGGGATGACAACAGAAATCAAAATAGACATAAATAAAAGGACATAAAAGAAAGATATTTGAAAGACTGTATATAAAATGCATCGCTCTCCCCAAATTTGTTCATTAATCTCTGAAGTTGTTTGAAAAATTGTTTTGTTGTTATGTGTTTTTAAGTATGTATGTTCACATAAGTGCACAGACAGTTTTTTGAGGAGGAATGAGTTCATATTTTCTTCTGAGTGGAATCTGAGATCCAAGAAACCATTGCCATGAGGGGTGGAAACCTATTTTAATGAAAGGTGGACTTTTTAAAAAAAGTTTTAAGTGGAAAATCAACCAAGAAGAGTTATAGTTTTTAAGTGAAAACAAATTTTCAAATATGACTATAGAATCTATATATATAAAAGCCTAAGCGGCCAGTTAACCGGTCGCTATCACGCGCACTGACCACCAGGGGTGCAGACACTCAACGCAGGAGCACCAGACACAGGGCTCACAGCCGGCGCGCACCACAGTGACACGAGCCTCTCCCGATCAGGACGGACTGGGCGCGAGCCCAGGGCAGATGCAGCAGGGCCAGGATGAGTGGGAGTGGCAGGCAGGTGCAGCAGGTGACGTTGGACTGCCAGTTTCAGCCCAATCTCCACAAGCCATGCCGAGAGACCCCACCGGTGCACAAATCCGTGCACCGGACCTCTAGTATCTAAATATAAAGCAAATTAATCAGAGCTGTGAACATCTGCTCTGTGTGGTAAAGTGTCCTGGTATCTGCTTTACCGTATCTGTCAAAACGTCTTCTGCCTCTCTCACATCATGATGCTTCTATTAAGGCTAAAAATTATTTCTAATCCAGACAACTTTTAAGTGTTTTTAATGCTTTTTAAATTCCAGATTTGACCCTGTGTTTACTCTGAAGTAGCATGGAAAATGTACCCTTTTAATTTTATAGAAAACTGCAAATCTGGAGGATGTTACCTCCCTATTTTTACGTGCTTAGAAGTAGAGTTAGAACCAGAACTCAGAAGCTTTCCTCAAAGCCAGGTGATTCTTGTTCTTTGGTTTATATGTAAGGACAAGGCACATAAAAGCTGAATGGAAGCTGTGTGGAGGTGAGGAGTAGGAGGGTCAGGCTTGCTTATTTATTAAAACCTCCATGTATTAGTTCCTGCAGATCTTTCCTTTGGGTATTCTTGCAGTTGACATTCTGAAGTGAGGCTGTGGAATGGGAGTTAGAGTTCTCCATTTACAGGACTATGTCAGTTTTCACTTACCCTGCTTTGTGATCATTCTGTGGATGCCTGCACACACATGTCCTGAGCCCAGAACCTTTGGTTCACTTTGTCTAGAGACTATACCTTATCTCTAGATATTACTTGTTGTCTTCCATGGGGCTAGGGAGGAAGTTGGCTGTGCTAAGTAGGAGTGGAACCTAGGAGTCTGGTTTTTATACAGTCTCCTTGTTTTCAGCCTTATCCCAGTCTCTTCCACAGTTCTGCTGAAGATCTTTTTGGAATTCAATAGTACAAATCACTTTGCTTCTCTTCCATATCTTCCACTGCAGGTTCTCATGTATAATTAATACTAGTTTCATCAAAGAGACAGTTCATGTTTCTATTTTCTATATTTCGAGGAAAAATAGTAGAGGAGGGGACTGTTGCCAGTTTTCCATATTAAAAATGATCCCTGATAATACTAATGTTTTAATTCTTTATTCAAAGTAGAGTTCCTTGTCGTGACTTGACAAAATAAGCTTTTTGGTTTTATTTGCTCTTGCTAACATTGTGGACTATTACTATATCCAAACAAGATCTATTATACTTCAGCTGTTTTGATACACTGCTGTGATAAAAATTTTTGTTTTGTATTTAAGGTTTTCACAATGCAAATCTATACATATAAAAGGCTAATATGCAAAGTGTCCCTGCAGGAGTTTGACCAGGAGACAGGAGTTCTATTGCTTGCTATGACATATGCTGACCACCAGGGGTTTGCATGAAACGAAGGAAGACCCCAATCGGCCCTGATCGCTGGCCAGGTCTAGGGACTCTACCCATGCACGAATTTCGTGCACCAGACCTCTAGTAAATGTATAACAGTTTAAGAAAATTTTTTGTAATTTTCTTTTTAAATCAGGTATCGTTAAAAAAAATTTTTAATCTTAGGCTCTTTGCTTCTGTTATATTTTCCAGATTTTCATCTTTTAAATTACATAAGTGTTTGTAGTAATAAGATTGAAGCATTCTAGGAGTATTAAAAGTTAAAAGTGAAAACCCACACACCTAATCCCCAAAGTAGGATAATGATTCTCTAATTCTAAGCTGTTTTTGCACTTATAACTTTTTAAAATAAAAACTAGGATCAGACCATACATATTAGGCTCAAGTTTCCCCCCCACATATAATAGACATTTGATACTGATTTTTAAGATTGTGCTCTTATTATGAAGTGACACAGCTCATTGCAGACAACTGTAAATATATCTCCTTAAAATTAATCCCTCCATTCTTCAGTCTTTTTCTCTATAAATATTTATAACAGTGAGTCATATTCTATTTATTTTTCTGTGACTTGTTTTAAATATAAAGTCATACTGTGAACATTTTTCAGTGCCATCAAATATTTTCTACATCTTTGCTTTTTATTACAAAGTATGTTTCTTGTATAAAATGTTGAAAATACAGATAAACAAAAAAAGAAAAAAACTTTAACTTGTTCATTTATCAATTTTTTATATTTAATATATTTTTCATTTTCTTATTAATTGCCATTTTTAAGGAGATTTCTTTTGTCATATGCTGTCAACATTTTCTTTAGGTTGTTTATTGTGCTTTGTTTTATTTTTAGAATAGAGAAATTTACATTTTTAATATCAATATCTTAGACTTTTTCTTTTAGAATAATCCCTAAAATTATCTTCCTGAACCCTTACAATTATGTAGTAAATATTTAGCTCTATTTTCTTTATTTTACTAGGGGCCCGGTGCACGAATTTGTGCATGGGTGGGGTCTGGCTGGCCCCGATCGGAGCCGGGCTGGCAGGAGGGAGGTGACACGTGAGGTTGGCCGGCCAGCTCTGCTCCCGATTGGGGTGGGGGCACCAATCAGAGGCGGTTGGCTGCCGCAGTACACATCATAACGACCGGTCATTCCATCATTCCGATTGCTTGGCTTTTATATATGTAGATTGTTAAATCTTTAATCTATTACAATACTTTACCTACCATATAATGTAGGGACCTAACTTTCTCTTTTTCAATTAATTAGCTATTTGTATATTCCATCATTGTTTTCCCAGTGATTTAATTTAGTTTTGACTTACATTTTATTGTTATAAATTGCATATTATACCTTTATAAATAGTTATTGATAGTATTTTTAAAGCTATTAGGTTTTTATTTATTTGTAAGCTATAATTTTACTGACATCTTTTTTCAAAATATATTTTTATTCATTTCAGAGAAGAAGGGAGAGGGGGAGAGAGATAGAAACATCAACGAGGAGAGAGAATCACTGATTGGCTGCCTCCTGCAAGCCCCACACTGGTAATCGAGCCCACAACCCGGCATGTGCCTTGACCCCGGGAATTGAACCGTGACCTCCTGGCTCATAGATTGGTGCTCAACCACTGAGCCATGCTGGCCAGGCTTACTGACATCTTTTTAGTTATATATTATTGATTGTGATTTAAAAGTTCTTACAGTAATCAGTTTTCACAAAGACCCAAAAGTTAATCTAACTTTGGTGTTAGAATTTCCTCATAGATACATGTATTCTGTAAACCCCCAGTTTGATGGGAGCAATAAAATATAGAGAAGGTAGCAGTATCTAAAACATCAAAGAAAGTAAAATGATTAATTATGAATGGGTATTTGAATTTTAAGATCTCCTGAGACTTAGGTAGAAAGTGTGTTTTTTATTCCTTTGGTAGAATAAGTTTATCAGCAGGAAGAGTGAAAAAAAAAATACTTGGCTCTCATTGCTTTACCATGTGCTCTCCAACTAGGATAAAGGGTGTATGCTTTTACTAGGAAGTTGTTACTAAGTAACAATTTTAAAGCTAAGTATTTGCTTAAATTCCAGTGTTGACTAATAGTTGGATTTTGTACTATAGATATTTTGAGGGGGGGAGATTAATACATTTATTTGAATTCTGATTCCTTTTGCTGCCTAATTTATTTTCATGAGTTCAGTATTGAGATTAGGCAGTATTTTTCCACCAAGCTGACGTCCTTTTGCTCTTAGCTTTCTGTCATGTTTTCACTAGATGTCTGTGGGAGGTAGACATGAATGAATGTAGTTTCCTATGACCTTCAGCAATTCTAGCATCATTTGTAAAAGTTAGGTCATCTGACTCCCTCCTTACCTCCCTTATCTAGTCATTCTTTTTATTTTTTAATCCTCATCCAAGGATATGTTTTTATTGATTTTAGAAAGAGAGGAAGGGGGGGGAGAGAGAGAGAGAAAGATGGATGTGAAATGTCTTCTCCTTTCTCTTCCCATTCCTGGTTCAGACCTTAATTACTAGGTCCCTGAACATTTCCAGCGACTTCCTAATAAGTCTCCTCTTAACTAGTCTTTTCCTTTTTTCTTTCTTTCTTTTTTTTTCCTGAAAACTACCTCTGGTCATAGAACTTGGCTGCTCAAAAGTCTTCCCAACCCCTGGAAATTGTCTCTTGCTTTATCTTTCTTGTGTACTTATCACTTGCTACCTTATTTTAAAACTATGAATGTTTCTTATCTCTCCCAGGAGTCTGTAAGCTCTTTAAGGGGAGGCCGAAAAAATGTGTGCATTGTCAACAATGCCTGACTGGTCTTGCACACACTACTCATGAGGTAGATACTTGGAATAAACTAAGAAATATCAAGTAAGAGATAAAATGTAGCATTACATGAAATATGTTCACTTCATATTACTCTACTGCAAAATAAAATGTAAAAGTGTAGTAAACATAGAAATTATTGAGATTTCAAATCATTAAGAAGAAAGATACAGTCAGACTGCTCCAAAACCACCCAAGCAAAGGAGGAGAAAACTAGCCCTTGCTGTAGCTCCTGCGGGGGGACACACAGTACACAAGGGTACACCAAGAGTGTACCTCAAGTAACTGGGAGGCTGACCCGTTGAACCAATAGGACACCTAGTAGACAAAACTACCCTACCAACTTAGGGAAGCAGAGAATATGAGAAGGCAAGGAAACAGATCACAAATCAAAGAAATGGAGGAGAACAAGCGACTGGACATAGAGTTCAAAACCACGGTTATAGGTTTTTCAAGAATTTCATGGAAAAGGCCGATAAATTCAATGAGGTCCAACTAGAAATTAAACATACACTGACTGAGATAAAAAATATTATACAGAGACCCAAAAGCAGACTAGGATTGCAAGAATCAACTCAAAGATTTGGAATACAAAGAGGCCAAGGTCACTCTTCCAGAGAAGCATGAAGAGAAGAGAATTCAGTGGTCAGTGAGGGGAAAAAAACAAAGGGGACATCTCTAAGACTTTCAACAATAAAGATAAATTTAAAAACCAAGGAGCCCTGGCTGGTTTGGGTCAGTGGATAGAGTGTCCGCCTGTGGACTGAAGGGTTCGATCCCAGTCAAGGTCACATGCTTGGGTTGTGGGCTTGATCCCCAGTAGGGGGCATGCAGGAGGCAGCCAATCAATGATTCTCTCTCATCACTGATGTTTCTCTTTCCCTCTCCCTTCCTTTCTAAAATCAATTTAAAAAATCTTTTTAAAAGAAGAAAGATTGAGCAGTTTGCATCTTTTAGTTTAATAGTCATCTTAGAGCAAGCATTAAAGATAAATTAGAAGACATTATACACAAATGACATAATTTTTAATTCACATCCAGTAAAACAACATTGGTAAAATTCTATACTTTAGAAACAAATGAAGGTTCCTATGATAATTTGTTTATTCTTTAAGCTGCATAACTAAAGGAAAGGAAAAATTAAAGGCATTAGGAACAAAAGAGTTTGAAAAATAAAGTAATTTATTTGCTTGATGTATCCTAAAAGATTAGGGCAGCCAGTATTGAAGTAATGGGGGATGGGATCATGGAGGTGACTGTGGTTTTTTGTGTTTAAAGCTTACACAATAGAGTAAGAATGTCGTACATGTTTACTTGGAAGAATATGGTTTGAATAAGTGTGCTTTCCTAAATGCTCTCTGTCCAAGTGACCTCGAGACTTGGATTCTTTTTTTACAAAATGGTAGGTTGCTGACTGTGTGAAACTGTTTTTTACTATTTCTATCAATATAGGAAATTAAGAATTAAGTCAAATAAGAAATTGAGCCCTGGCCAGATGGCTCAGTTAGTTGGAGTGTCGTCCTGTACCTCCAACTTGGTACACAGGTTTCGGGTTCCATTCTGGTCAGGGCACATATATAGGTTTCGGTTTGATTCCCTGTTGGGGTCCCATATGGGAGTCAACTGATCGATGTCTCAGGTGAGGATAAAAAAAATTTTTTTGAAAAGTTGAGAAAATGCAAGTTGTTTCTCTATATTTGTATTGACTAATTTGTCTTTCTTTTGAGTATAATTCATGAGTCTGTTAAGTATTTCCTCAAAGGCTGTTTTATAGATTCTGGATTTTTTTATTGAATTTGTTGGGTTGACATTGGTTAATAAAATTATGTGGGCTTCAGGTGTATAATTTTATAATATATCATCTGTATATTGTATTGTGTGTTCACCACCCCAAATCAGATCTCCTTCCATCATTTTTCCCCCTTTACCCTCTTCTAACTCCTCTACTTATCTTTCCCTCTAATAATCACCATATTGTTGTCTGTGCCTATGAGTTTGTTTTTTTTTAATCCCTTCATCTTTTTCACCCAGCACCCCCCAATCCTCCTCCCCTCTGACAGCGCTCAGTCTGTTTCTATTTTGTTTGTTAGTTTATTTAGTTTATTAGATTTCATATATACCGGTAAGTGAAATCATATGGTATTTGTCTTTCTCTGACTGACTTACTTCATTCAGCATATTACTCTCCAGGTCCATCCATGCTGTCATAAAAAGTAAGATTTCCTTCTTTTTTACAGCCAGGTAGTATACCTTTGTATAAATATACCACAGCTTTTTTATCCACTCATCTACTGATGGGCACTTGGGCTGCTTCCAGATCTTGGCTGTTGTAAATAACGCTGCAGTGAACATAGGCATGCATGTATTCTTTCGAATTAGTGTTTCTGGTTTCTCTGGATATTCCCAGAAGTGGAATCACTGGGCCCAAGGCAGTTTGTATTTTTTTGAGGTAACTCCATACTGCTTTCCTCATTGGCTCCACCACTCTGCATTACCACCAACAGTGCAGGAGGGACCCCTTTTCTCCACATCCTTGCCAGCACTTGTTCGTTGATTTATTGATGATGGCCATTCTGAGTAGTTTGAAGTGATCTCATTGTGGTTTTAATTTGCATCTCTCTGATGATTAGAGGCGTTGAGCTTTTTTTTTTTTTTCATATGTCTCTTGGCCATCTGTATGTCCTCTTTGGAGAAGTGTCTATTTAGGACCTTGCCCATTTTTTAAATTGGATTGTTTCAGTCTTGAGTTTTATAAGTTCCTTATACTAGTAAATTTTGGATATTAACCCCTTATCATATTATCTTTGGTGAATATGTTCTCCCGGGAGCATGCCTGCCCTTTTCTCCTTCCTCTTCCCCTCTCCTTCCCCCACAGGCATATATCTCCTAAACTCTAAGGGACCCTACAAGGCTTACAACCAGGGCAGCAATGGACAGTGTCAGGTTGTCCTGGGCAAAACCGCCAATCCTGTCCCCAACACCCCCTTTTCTCTTACTTCTTAGTAAGCCAAAGCAGACCAGCCTAGCCTGATTTCACCAGCCCTTTCTTGTTCCACTGTCCCCAGCTTTAATAAGCATCCTCTAAAATTCATCTGAACTTGTGATGTGAAGTTTTTCTTGCATGAACTCAAGAACCCACACACTACCAGCTGGCCCTAGGCAGACCCTCTAAGGGCCAAATCCCCTTTCCGGTGACAGTACCATGCCGTTTTTAATATTTTTAGAAAGAGAAGAAGGGAGAAGGAAAGAAACAATCGGCTGCCTCCTGCACTCCCTCTACCAGGATAGAACCAGGCAACCTGGGCATGGGAATCAAACCGTTGACCTTTTGGTGCATGGGAGGATGCTCAACCAACTGAGCCACACTGGCCAGGGCCAATGCCGTTTTGATTAATATTATTCCTATCAATATAGAAAATTGAGAATTAAGTCAGAAATTCAAATTTCTTAAAACTTTATTTTTTAAAAGAATGCAATTTTTTTTCTCCACATTTATATTGGCTTGCTAGTCTTTCTCTTGAGTATATAAAATTCATGAGGCTGTTAGGTTAATTATTTCCTCAAAGGCTATTTTATAGTTTCTGAATTTAATTTTATTTTAAGGGAACATTTTTTAACTTTTGTTTAGGGATGCGGTATTTAAATTAATTAAAACTTGTTCCCTGCAGTTGATTGGAGCGTTGTTCCGTACACAAAAGGTTGCAGGTTCGATTTCCCATCAGGGCACATACCGAGGTTACAGGTTTGATTCCCAGTGGGGGCATGTACAGGAAGCAACCAATGTATGTTTCTCACATTGACATTTCTCTCTCTCTCTAAAAATTAATAAAAACATACCCTCAGCCCTAGACAGTTTGGCTCATTGGATAGAGTGTTGGCCTGCGGACTGAAGGGTACCCTGTTCGATTCCGGTCAGGGGCACATGCCTGGGTTGTGGGATTGATCCTCAGTAGGGGGCGTACAGGAGGCAGCTGATCAATGATCCTCTCTCATCATTGATGTTTCTGTCTCCCTCTCCCTTTCTCTCTGAAATCAATAAAAATATATTTTAAAAAAATAACCTCAGGTGAAGGTTAAAAAATAATAATTAAAACTTACCACTTTCCTGATTTATTGAAGCTAAATCCCAATTAAGTTTAAATACTAATAACTTTTCGCTTGAGTTAAATATATTTAAGGCCACAACATTTTTATTAGCTTAATAGAATTTTTATCCTGTTTAGAAATTTCAAGTTATTTACATTCTTTTATTAGTGAAAACACATAACACCAAAATAAAGTTTGTTCATTGCAATGGTAGTTCTCATTCTTATGGCCAGTGCATTTTCTTTATGCGTTACCCAGTGAATATCCCCCTCATACATGGGGATAATTAAAGGTTCTTTTGACTTTCTTTTGATGATAGAATATCTGTTTGATCATTTGAGTTTAGAGACTATGGGAAAGCATTTAATAATGATTATTTATACACTCACTTAAGTGCTTTAACGTTCCTTTGATGCTATTCTCTGTTAAGCACATTTTCCTATGAAGTGTTTGTAGCTGCCCACACCATGTCAGTGCCTGCTGGTTTTTCCCCTTGTGAAGTTTCTGTTCCTTTACATACAGAGATTTATGAAAGAGTCCCTGGTGTGGATGATCTGAAACCCACCAGGACTCATTCTCATATAATTTAGGGCCATTTGAACACTCTGGGTGTCAGTTGTTGCTGGGACCTGTTTTTGACTCTGTTGAACCTTTGCTGGCTGTGGTTTGTCTGGCCATCACATGACTTCTCTGAAAATTCCCCCTCCCCTTCATTTCCAGTAAACTATTTGAGTAGGAGTGAGTCAGAGTGAAACCAGCTTCCCTGTAACCACAGGGCTTGTTAAAGAATTTGTCAACGTGGACTCTAGAGGGTTTGCATTAAGCTTTGCTATGGTTTGTGTTGTGTCAGGAGTTCCACAGAAAAGCTTCCTGCTCTCATGATCTCTTGCTTGTTGGCAAAGGGTTAACTGATAAACATTGCCTTAATGAGCATCAGAGACACCTTAAACACATTTTTTTACCATTTAAAGGCCAAGGCTTATTGTAGTTTCTCTTTTCAGAATCATCCAACCACACCCAACAACATTTAGTTTTTTAAAAGGCAGGCCTTTTCTTCTTTCGAGCTGGCTCATGATTTTACCACAAAGTACCATCAAGATTAAGCAATTTTCAGTGGTCTCTCTTGAAGGATTCTGTTGCAGGATATTGCGACTGACTAGCAGAGTTGCTTTGGTACATGAAAGTCACTTACTTGCATTTGGTTCCATAAGAAAAGGTAGCATTTAAAGTAATTCTGTAGTTGTAGTCCATAAAAGAAGCCAAAGGCATGCGTTTGCAGGAGCTGAACAGGGCTGTCTGCTGAGGACAGGACATTGTGGATGTCACTCATTCATAGGGTCGCCAGGAGTCACAAAGCTCTCTGTCGCACATAACACAGAGTTGTAATCTCTAAACACACTTAGCATGATTTATGGTGGAATTCTTAATGCCTCATTTTATTTGCTTTTTCAGGAAACTTTTACTTTATTTAAACTCTTTTCCCTGGCTGGGTGGCTCAACTGGTTAGAGCATCATTCCCATACACCAAGGTTGCGGATTCTTTTCGCCACCCCTCTCCCAGACTTTTTATCTTTCTTCGTTTTCTGGCTCTTCTCTATTTCTTTAACCCATTCTTATAATAGTAACTAACTGAACAAGACAGAGAACTGTAACTTGATGCAAGCTATTGAATGGTCTCTAGGAAATTATCTATTCATTGTACATTCCTGAATCCATTTGTTTTTAGTTGTGCATTTCTGTATTCATCTCGGCAGACTTTTATTTAAATAATTAATTTAATGGCCCGGCTGGCCTGGCTCAGTGGTTGAGCATTGACCTATGAACCAGGAAGTCACTGTTCGATTCCTGGTCAGGGCATATGCCTGGGTTGCAGGCTCAATACCCAGTAGGGGGCGTGCAGGAGGCAGCCTATCAGTGATTCTCTCTCATCATTGATGTTTCTAGCTCTCTCTCCCTCTCCCTTCCTCTCTGAAGTCAATAAAAATATATTTTTTTAAATAAATAAATTTAGCCGAAACCTGTTTGGCTCAGTGGATAGAGCGTCGGTCTGCGGACTGAAAGGTGCCAGGTTCGATTCCAGTCAAGGGCATGTACATTGGTTGCGGGCACATCCCCAGTAGGGGGTGTGCAGGAGGCAGCTGGTCGATGTTTCTCTCTCATCGATGTTTCTAGCTCTCTATCCCTCTCCCTTCCTCTCTGTAAAAAATCAATAAAACATATTTTAAATAAATAAATAAATAAATTTAATGAATACTTTTAAATCCAACCTCCTAAAAATAAATTTTTTTCTAAAAATAATTTTTATTTGCCTAATTTTTTTGTAACAAAATAAATTTAGATGAAAGAACTGGGGAAATTTTTAATTTAGTTATTCCTCACAGGAAAAAATACAAAGTAATGGAAGTTTAAAGTTGTTTATATTCTAGCAATTCTCACTAATTCTCAATGATCAAATTAAAATAGAAAAAATTATTTCAATGAAGTTATTCTAATTGAAATTAGATGATTTTAAGAGGAAGGGGAAAAAAGGTTAATATAGCTTGGCCTTTAACAAAGCTCAGTAAATAATAAATGTTTGTTTTTCTTGTTAGTTTGCTTTGGCATTGGGTAGAATATAGTTTTCATTTATGTCTGCTTTTTTCTTTTCATTTGCACACCTGCTTACAGATATGGAAAAAAATAAGCAGGGGGTAAGGATTAGGTTACCTTTGTTAAACTAATTTAAAGATTTTTTTTTCAGGTTTATGTTTCAAACACCTTTTGTAAAATGCCTTTAGAAAGGGCTCTTTCATTGAAACTTGGACCGACAGACTATGTATGCTGTGATTTTTCTCATGAGTTTGCAAATCAGTTAACACACTAAATATAAACCCACATTCTCTTATAACTGCTGGGTGCTCCCGGGGTCCTGGCCCAAGACCAGAGTTTCTTATAAGACATGGATGTCAGGATTACCATTATGCTCATTTCACATTACGGAAGTTTTTGTTTCTAATTAGATAGAAATTAGTGTGTGGTTTGTAATAATAGATCTGTAGTTCCCTTGCTGAATATTTAAGGAAATTTCTCTTGGTAGAGTGTTCTTCCCATTTTTCTGTCTTGGTCCTTACGAGGTAAAAATATAATCTATCATGTTTTTGTTTGTTTTCTTTTGTTGTGTTTTTGTTGTTGTTGATCTTTACTGGAGGATATTTTTCCCATTGATTTGGGGTAGGGGGTTGGAGAGAGAAAGAAACAGCAGTGTGAAAGAGACACGTTGATTGGTTGCCTTCCACCAGGGCGGGGATCAAATCTGCAACCCAGGTACCTGCCCTTGACTAGGAATCGAACTCGAGATCCTTCAGTGCTCTGGCCCATGCTCTAACCACTGAATTACGCCAGGGCGAGCTGTCATGCTTTTAAACTAAAGCACTATGTAGTGGATCAGGAAGTGGGCATGATAATTAATCTGGTGCTCCCCTCAAAAGTAGACATATATTCTAGATTCCTTGTCCCTTTCCCCTGATATAAATCTGCATCAATTTATCTAAACTTGTAAACATTTGTATATTTACTACTTCTTGAGATAACAACTTTATAAAATTCATAGCCTATTATTTAAAGCAGTGCTTCCATTTGCTTAAATTTGTCTCTCATTCTTGTAAGATTTTTTTAACAGTTCCCCTTTCCTCTTTTTATAACTCTACAGATTTCAGTTAATTGCCTTTTACCCACTCTAGAGAATGTGACCATTTACTTTTTATATCTAACAGCCCCCAAACACTTAGAGTACTTTAATATTTTTTTCAGAAATGTTTATCTAAATCTTCTATATCCTTCCTACCATAAAGTTATCAAAACTGCACATCATTTTCCAGGGCAGCTACTATACTCATGTTTTTCAGATTTCTACAACTACAGTTCTTATTTGCTAATGTTTTTAATAAGTTGTTTACTTCAATAAGCTGTTTACTTGGGAGACTGCTTCCATTTCCCTTTTCTTTGTTCATATCTCAAAACTTTTATAACTTATCATTTTATATTTAAATACATTTTCCCTAAATGTGTTACCTTACTCTTGTCCACATTGAAATTTACCTGCCAATTTATTGTCATAAATTTGGCACTTCTCATTTCAACTGTAGATTTGGAACTTAAACTCTCTGCTCCTTTTTCCAGGGCTATTTATAAATCTATTAAGTAGAACTGGTTCTGTCCTGGGAAAGAAGTCCACTACTCACATTTCTCATAATAGAGAAGATCCCATTTATCTTTAGCCTTTGTTTTCAGTCTCTTAAGTTTCCTGTCCCTGACAGTTTTATAAATTCCATACTGACTTAGTTTGCAAAGGTTTGGACTATTTTTGTTGTGTTACATACACAGCAGCTTATCATATGCTTTTTGTTTTTTAGATTCCAGTCTGAATCTGGAAATAAATGTTATTTATTACTTACTTGTAACCAAAATACAATCTGTTATAAAATGCTAAAAATTGGAGTTGATTTCCCTTCCTCTCGCCACCCCCAGCATCAACTGAGATTTTGGTAAAAGGCCTTTCTGGTGAGACATGAGCAGATCACATGAGGAGATAACTGACTTCAGACAGGAAAAAGAAAAGAAAAGAAAATTTTATTACTTGTATGTGTCATTTCTAATAAATCTTGCATACTCAGACATTTTCCCTGAGTGTCTAGAGCACTGTTGTTCTTGGGCTACAGAGTAATCTCCTTTTCAAGTAGCGGCTAGGCAGGCACTGATAGGAGTAGATGCCTGCCCGCCTAAGAATTACTATTAGGTTTCTTTCCAATGGGGAGAGAAATGGACAGAGGAAAAGGAAGCAGCAGATACTGGCCAATTTTAATGCTGGTTACTTGGCCTTTAATTTTAATTTGACTGGACTATGTATGAAAAGGAGGAAGAAAGTACTGTATGCTTATCTGAACTTCCAAAAATACTTCTCTTTTTTTTAAAAAAAATCTGAAAATGTTAACAAATACTGATGGTCAGCCCCGAAAAGGCCTCTGATAACCTTACTTCTTCCATATCTTCTTCCTTTCTAGACTACCCAAGAGATATTTTATGTTTAATAGGTTATTCGTGAGTTTTAAGATTAGTAGTGAGATAACCATTACAGATCTAAATAACTTAAAAATTTACTCTTTCTGGAGACAAGAATATGTTAAGAACTAGAATTTGGGAACACTTTGTAAAGTATGATTATCTGACCATGATGCTGTATACCTGAATCTAATACAAAATAGTATTGAATGTAAACTGTGATTGAAATATAAAACTAGAAAAGAAAGAAGTAGCATTCAAGTGTAGTAATCTCATCTATTTTTCTCTACCTTCTTGTGATGGAGTGTTTAATAAACCAGTTGGTGGTACTACAAGGCAGATTTGATAAATTTTCCATTCTTACTGCATTTCCTTCCCTCCTTCCTGCTTCCTTCTCAATATTAAAATGTTGCTATTTTTATATTAAACACAAAAACCTATCATCCCCCGAGTTGTGAGATTGCATTAAAACTGAGCTCATCATGTCTGATCAGGAATTCTGACAAGATACGTTATTCCATTGGCTCTCAGGCTTTTTCATCTTTGACAGTTAGTAATATAACTTCACTCTAAACAAATTTGTCCCATAATCAGTTTTGTCTCTTACTGGTCATGGTGATAGGTACTATTATCACCATCTTTTAGAAAAGATAAGAAACTGGCTCAAAGAAGTTTGAAGACAGTGCAATCGGTACTCTATCATTTGGATATCCAAGAACTCTGTAGATTGGTGTTTGTATTGTATCTGTAAGAACGTTTCGTCTTTTTTGTTTTTCATTCTCTCCCTTGCATTGTAGGTTTCATGAGTTGTTCATCATCTCTTTCCCCTTCTCTTTAACAGTTGCAACCCACCACCCATATACACACCCTGGATTATTTATTTCTCTCTCAATGGAATAAACTTGCTAGAACTCGCTTTCACTATATTCTTAGCCTGGCTTATTCCCTCACCTCCTTTAGGATTTTGATCAAATGTCACCTTTTCTGTCAGGCCTTATATGACCATCTTATTTAAAATTACACCATCTCTGCCCCTCCATTCTATAGATTTTTTTCTCTCCTCCCACTAAAATGTGAGCTGTGTGAGGGTCCAGGTTGTTATCAGTTTGACTCAGTGTTGTATCCCCTGTTCCTATGGTAGTGTTTGGCATGTATAAACTCTTGATAAACATTTGTTGAATGAATGATTGGACCACTGTGTCCTTATCTCTGTATTTTTATTACCTTGCATGTAGTGGTTTACCAGCTTTATTTGGTTGAATTTAATAGCTTTTAAATAAGAATTCTGGTTTTGGGAAAAGATTCTAATTTTGTCTTCTATAATTCTGTGAACGAAAAATATATATATATATAGTTTTGTCATAACTCAGCATTTAAAATACTTAAAGCTTTGCTTTTCCTCTTGTTTATATGTTTGGATTTATTTAATCTTCATTTGAATTATCAGAACTGCTGTTTGCCACAAACACAATCATTAGAACCATCTGTAGCAGAGGGAAATCCTTTAGATTTTTTTTTCAATTGAGATTATTAATTGTCAACATGGAAGCACTATTAAGAGTAATCTGTGTTACAACCACTTTTGATAAATGTTTGGAACTATCTACTAAAGTTAAACATACACATACCCTATGATACAGCAATTCCATTTGAAAATTTATGTGCAACAGGAAAATGTGCCAAAAGACTTGTACAAGAATTTCAGAGCAGCATTATTCATAACAGCCCCAAAGTCGAAACAGCCCTAATGTTCACCAACAGTAAATAAAGTGTGGTATATTCATACAACGGAATACTATACAGCAACAGCAAGAAATTCATAATTGCTACATGTAATCACATGGACATAATGCAAAGCTACAGAAGCCAGACATAAAAGAAGACCTACTGTTTAATTCCATTTATGTAAAGTTCAAAAATAGGCAAGCTACATCTGTGCAATACAAGTCAATGATAGTGTTTATTTTGGGGTAAGGAGTAATTACTAGGAGTGCCACCGGTGGGGTTTCTGGAGTTCTGGTAATGTTCTATATCTGGATCTTGGTGGCAGTTACATGGGTGTGTTCATTGAGAGTTTCATCAAGATGTATATTTTAGATATGTGTACCTTACTGTACATCCGTCATGCCTCAGTTAAAAGAATACTTTTACTGCCTCATCCCTCCAGAGTAAATTTGATAACTAGTACACCAGTACATGCAGACATCCATTTAATCCTGATTTTGACCCAGATATAGCTGATAGCCTCATATTTTGAGCACAACTCTCTGAAATGTGTGTTGTTCCCAGATTATATATTCCTTATGTATAGTTTTATGTGAAAAATCTTACTGATCATTATTATGTAATTTTTGAGAGGGTTAATGTGGAGGAAGTGCCATAGAACCTACTACAGGCACAATCGCCTTTAGGTTAATGACTTTTGGGCCTTTATTTTTTTCTGTACCCCACAGAAAAGAAAATCATAGTCCCATTTTTAGACAGTGACAAAAGCAAGCATCCATACTCATTTGCAATCATTTTTTAATTTTATTTTAGAGAGAGAGAAACATCAGTTTGTTGTTCCACTTACTTGTGCATTCATTGGTTATTTCTTGTATGTGCCCTGACTGGGGATCAAACCCACAACCAAGGTGTATCAAGATGAGACTCTAACCAACTGAACTGCACAGCCAGGGCCTACAATCATTATCTTGAACTCTAAAAAGTTAGTGTACTGGCTGGGGTCTGAAAAAGACAGATCAACTTTTCTTATTACACATTGGAGTATACAGATTTCTCATATTTGATTTTTGCCACATCTGTGAACCAGTTGTACCATTAGTTTCTTGTGTTTTTTAACTGCTAAATTTTAAAAATTTAGGTATAACTGACATAGAACATTGTATCAGTTTTAGATGTGCAACATAATGATTTGACATACATATGTATTGCAAAATAATTACCATGATAAGTTTTGTTAACGTCCATAACCACACAGTTATAATTTTTCTTGTGATGAGAACTTTTAAGATCTACTCTCTTAGCAACTTGCAAATATACAATACAGTATTGTTAACTGTAGTCAACATATTATACATTACATCCCCAAAACTTATTTATCTTATAACTGGAAGTGTATACATTTTTACCAACTTTGCCTGTTTTGCCCATCCCCCACCCCCTGCCAACAATCTGTTCTCTGTGTCTATTACTTTGGGTTTCAGTTTTTTTAAGATTCCATATACTAGTATAAGTGAGATCATGTATTTGTCTTTCTATCTCTGGCTTATTTCACTTATCATAATACCCTAAAGGTTCATCCATGTTATTGCAAATGTCAGGATTCTCATTTTTTATAGCTGAATAATATTACTCTGTGTGTGTGTGTGTGTGTGTGTGTGTGTGTGTGTGTGTGTTATATCACTGTATCCCACATTTTCTTTATCCATTTCTCCATCGAGGGACACTTAGGTTGTTTCTGTGTCTTGGCTATTGTAAATAATGCTGCAATAAACTTGAGACATGTGTAATTTTTTTTTAGATTGTTTTGTTTCCTTTGGATCAGTACCCAGAAATGGAATGGCTGGATCATATGGTGGTTGTATTTTATAAGCCTGTAACCTGGGCATCTGCCAACAGTGCACAGAGGTTCTCCTTTCTTCACATACTCACCAACACTTATTATCTCTTGTCTTTTAATGATAGCTGTTCTAACAATTGTGAGGTGATATCTCATTGTATTTTCCCTGTTGATTACTGATGGTGAGCACTTTCTTTGTACCTGTTGGCCACATGTATGTCTCTTCTTTGCAAAAATACCTACTCAGATCCTCTGCCCATTTTTTAAAAAAATATATTTTATTGATTTCTTACAGAGAGGAAGGGAGAGGGAGAGGAATAGAGAGTTAGAAACATCGATGAGAGAGAAACATCGATTCAGCTGTCTCCTGCACACCCCCTACTGGGGATGTGCCCACAACCAAGGTATATGCCCTTGACCGGAATCGAACCCGGGACCCTTCAGTCCGCAGGTCGACACTCTATCCACTGGGCCAAACCGGTTAGGGCCTCTGCCCATTTTTTTAAAATTATATTTACTGGGGTGACGTTGGTTAATAGGGTCAGATAGGATTCAAGTACAGATTTCTATGTTACAAGATCCATATATTGCACTGTGTGCCCACAACCCAAAGTCTTGTATGTGCCCTGACCAGGGATAGAACCTTGACATAAGGGGATGACGCTGTAACCAACTGAGCCAACCAGCCAAGGCCAAATGCATTATAAATCTCTACATTTTAAATATATATATTTTTTTATTGATTTTAGAGAGGAAGGGATAGGGAGAGAGAGAGAGAAATTTATTAATGATGAGAGAGAATCATTGATCGGCTGCCTCCTGCATGCCCCACACTGGGGATCCTGGGAATCAAGCCTGTAATATGGGCATCTGCCCTGACTGGGAATTGAACCGTGATCTCTTGGTTCATAGGTCAACACTCAACCACTGAGCCATACTGGCCAAGAATAAATCTCTAGTTTTTTTCTTTTTAATCTCTACATTTTTATGTTTTGGGTCACAGTTTACATCTTTTTATCTTGTGTACTCATTAACAAATTGTAGTTATAATTATTTTTACTTCTTTTGTCTTTTACACTTCATACTTGCTTTATAAGTGATTAACTCACCAGCTTCACAACATTAGATTGTCCTGAATTTAACTATATATTTACCTTTACCAGTGAGGTTTGTACTTCAATATGTTTTCTTTTCTTTTTTTTTTAAGTAAATCTTTATTGTTCAGATTATTACAATTGTTCCTCTTTTTCCCCCCCCATAGCTCTCCTCAACCTGGTTCCCACCCCACCCTCTACCCTTAACCCCCCACCACTGTCCTCATCCATAGGTGTACGATTTTTGTACAGTTTCTTCCCGTACCTCCCACACTCCTTCCCCCCCCCCCCACAATTGTCAGTCCACTCCCTTTCTATGCCTCTGATTCTATTATATTCACCAGTTTATTCTGTTCCTCAGATTCTTAATTCACTTGATTTTTAGATTCACTTGTTGATAGATATGTATTTGTTGTTCATAATTTTTATCTTTACCTTTTTCTTCTTCTTCCTTTTCTTAAAGAATACCTTTCAGCATTTCATATAATACTGGTTTGGTGGTGATGAACTCCTTTAGCTTTTTCTTATCTGTGAAGCTCTTTATCTGACCTTCAATTCTGAATGATAGCTTTGCTGGGTAGAGTAATCTTGGTTGTAGGTTCTTGCTATTCATCACTTTGAATATTTCTTGCCACTCCCGTCTGGCCTGCATAGTTTCTGTTGAGAAATCAGCTGATAATCTTATGGGTGCTCCCTTGTAGGTAACTAACTTTTTCTCTTGCTGTTTTTAATATTCTCTCTTTGTCTTTTGCTCTTGGCATTTTAATTATGATGTGTCTTGGTGTGGTCCTCTTTGGATTCCTCTTGTTTGGGGTTCTCTGCGCTTCCTGGACTTGTACGTCTATTTCTTTCACCAGGTGGGAGAAGTTTTCTGTCATTATTTCTTCAAATAGGTTTTCAGTATCTTGCTCTCTCTCTTCTTCTGGCACCCCCATAATTCGGATGTTGGTATGCTTGAAGTTGTCCCAGAGGCTCCTTACACTATCTTCATATTTTTGGATTCTTTTTTCTTTTTTCATTTCTGGTTGGGTGTTTTTTTGCTTCTTTGTATTTCAAATCTTTGACTTGATTCTTGGTATCCTCTAGTCTGCTGTTGGATCTCTGTATATTATTCTTTATTTCAATCAGTGTATGGTTAATTTCTAGTTGGTCCTTTTTCATATCCTCGAGGGTCTCACTAAATTTATCAGCCTTTTCTAGAAAATTCTTCAAAAACCTTATAACCATGGTTTTGAACTCTATATCCAGTCGTTTGCTTTCCTCCATTTCTTTCATTTGTGACCTGTTTCTTTGTCTTTGCATTTTGGCTGCTTCCCTGAGTTGATAGAGTGGCTTTGTGTGCTAGGTGTCTTATAGGGCCCAGTGGCTCAGCCTCTCCAGTTACCTGAGGTGGACACTCTTGGTGCACTCCTTTGTGGGCTGTGTGCACAGTCTTGTTGTAGTTAAGCCTTGATTGTTGTTGGTATCACTGGGAGGAATTGACCTCCAGGCCAATTGGCTGTGAGGATCAGCTGTGTCTAAGCTGGGAGAACTTCTATGCTGGAGACACTCTTAATGAGACAAGACTTGCTTCAGTGGGGCTTTGGTGCTCACTGAGTCTGCCCCCTGAGTATGTTCCTTATGGATCTGAGGAGTTGTAATCTGGATGGTCCCACTCTGACGCCTGGGTACACTGCCTCTTAGATCTCCAAGGAGGTACTAATTTAGCCTCTGCCTGAGGCCACCCAGCAGGAGCTATGGAGATATCTGCAGATTCCTCTTCTTTGTTTGGATTTTGGAGGTGCCCAGATGAGGCCCAGCTGTGAAGCAATGCAAGCTGCTGTGGGGCCTTGGGCCTTCTTTTGGATGTTCTGGGTCTCACTGACTCAGCTGCAGTTTGTTAGGTAAGTTTAGAATTCAGAGGACCAGGCCATTCCTATGCAAAAGCCTCTGCGCTCAGCTTGGATGGGGCAGAGTCTCAGGGCGGAGCAAGCAGCAATGGCTTCCTGTCAGCCCTGCCCTAAGAGGCCCCTGGGTCTCAGTGTCCCGTGGTAATCACTGCAAGCACCTCTGAGAGAAAGCCGCCCTCGAGTTTCGCCCACTGCCAGACAGTCCAGTTTCTCCCCATATGAGTCTGGGTCCCCAGAGTCTCGCCCAGAACTGGAGTTCAGAGCAGTCAGGAGCTTTTGTCTCCCTCCCGATTGAGAAAGCCAGCCACATACTCAGTTGCCAGCCCTCTCCGCGCACACGCCTCTGTACCTCTGCCTTTCGCAGCTCCTGTGAGTTTCAGTGTGCTTTTCTCTTTCCTTCTAGTTGTAGAATTTCCACTCAGCCAGCCTTCCTGTGGTTCTGGATGATGTCCGTTTTGTCTTTTAGTTGTAGTTTTGAAATTGTTGTGCGAGGCAGCAGTTCAGGTGTTTGCCTATGCCGCCATCTTGGTTTCTCTTTTAATATGTTTTCATATTACTAATTAGTGCCCTTTTGTTTCAGCTTTAACATTTCTTGTAAGGCAGGTCTAGTGGTACTAATCTCCTTCAGATTTTGATTATCTGGAAAACTATTTCTCCTTTGATTCTGAAAGACAACTTTGCTAGATACCAGTATTTTTGGTTGGAAGTTATTTTCTGTCAGTACTTTGAATATATTTGTGCCACGCCCTCCTGGCTCTCAAAATTTCTGTTGAAAATGTGCTTATCATCTTATGGGGTTCCCTTATATGTAGCATGGTAACATGCTGTTTTTCTTGCTGCCTTTGAGATTCTCTCTTTGTCTTTAACTTCTGCAATTTAATTAATAATGTGTCTTGCTGTGGGTCTCTTTATGTTCAACTTTTTTGGAATTTCAAGCTTCCCAAATCTGGATGTCTATTTTCTTCATCAGGATATGGGAGTTTTTAGCCATTATTTCTTCAAATAACTTTTATTCCCCATACTCTGTCTTTTTTTTCTGGGATTCCTATAATGTAAATATATATTTCTTTGATGTCCCATAAATCTCTTAAGCTATCATCACTCATTTTCATTCTTTCTAGTTTTTGCTCCTCTGATGGGGGGGATTTATACTGTCCTGTCTTCATGTTTGCTGATTCTTTCTTCTGCTTTAGCTAGTCTATTGTTGAACCCCTCTTTTGAGTTTTCTAGTTCAGTTATTGTAGTCTTCACCTCAGTGATTTCTGCATGGGACTTCCTTATATTTTCTACTAGAATCCCGATGCACGAAGATTCGTGCCAGAATGGGCCTTCCTTTCCCTGGCTGCCGTTCGCTCTGGCCAGAGCTGTCTTTCCGCCTTCCTACACTGCTCAGAAGCCCGGAGCGGCCAGGGGTGGTGCAGAACACCTGCGTCCCGCCCCACCCCCTCCGCTCAGCACCTACATATGCAAATTAACCAGCCGTCTTTGTTGGGTTAATTTGCATACTCCTGATTGGCTGGTGGGCGTCATGAAGATACAGTCAATTAGCATGTTACTCTTTTATTAGGTAGATCTTTGTTGAAATTCTCACTCTTTATACTTTGTTCTCCTGACCTCAGTGAGCATGTTTGTGACCATTATTTTGAACTCTAAGATAAATCACATTAAGGTCTTTATCTGTGACTCGATCTTGTTTTTCCTTTGGAACTTATTCCTTTGTTTCTCCATTTTCCATTTTCCATGACTCACTCTCTGTGTTGGTTTCTATGCATTAGATAAAACAGCCACCTCTTCCACTCTTAAGGAGTGACCTCCTGTAGGAGATGAGCCTTATCCTTCAACTTTTCCCTAGCTCTTTGTCTCTCAGTCCTTTGCCATTGTCTTTTGTCTATTGTCTTTGTTTTTAGTGTCTCCAAATTGTTGAGGGTGTGCTGAGACCTTTCAGTGTCCCAAAGGGGAGTAGATTACTCAGCATCTAGATACAGTCTTCAGGCAGCAAATTTTAAAGTATGCAAATATACTCCTGTGAGGGGAAGATTGGAATATGGGCATTTCTGTTTGCTCGCTCTGCACTGAACCCTGTAGGAATAGCTAAGAACTGTTTCTGTGTTTGCTACCATCCCTTGAACCTATGAACACAAGCCCCACTGGCTACCAGAGTCAGGCTATCAGGGATATGACCTCAGGGGCAGCCACAAAAAGCCAGGGAATCAGACTAGAAATCACTCAGCTAGTTTCTGGATTTCTTTCAGAGGTTGCAGCTGTATATTCAGTTTGTTTGTGGGAGGAAATGAGTTCATAATCTTCCTATGTCACCATCTTGATTCAGAACTTTAGAATCTCTTCTTAAATTTTCTAAATCTCTGTTAGTTTCAGAATAAAATTTCTTTGCTTTGCTCTATGGAAATGTGTTTATGTGATGTATTCTATTTATACTATTTTAGAATTTTGCCCTAATTTTTACTTTATTTAAATCCCAGTGATCATCTCTGATTTAATAATGTAAATGCCATAAATTGGACATCAAAACATTTCATTTTCAGAAAAAGTTACACAACACTCTCCTGATTACTATTTTCTGGTAAATGTGTGGGCATTTTGTAATCCAGCATCTTAAATTTATTAACTACTTCCGACTGCTATAATAATTTATCTTATCAAGTTAATATCCCTATTTTTCTTGTTATCCTAGAGTTTATTTCTTTCATTTCATGAGTGTGTTTGAGTCCATTATAATTCAAAGAACAGAATGGATGGTGTGTAACTCTTTTCAAAATATACTTCAAAAGTATTTTTTTCACTGAATTGAGTGAACAATTGAATTGAGTGAATTAATGCTCTACATTTTTACATGAAAATCACTCATAAAGAGCTCCAATAATGGGTAGAAAATTGCAATTAAGACACCTTTTTAGTCTGTTTTTAAGAGGAGAAAGATTTAAAGAGTATGAATTATGATTCATTGTACTTTCCATGAAGATGAGAATTAATGTACCCTTTCATTTGTTATTTACTATGTGGAATATGATAACATTGTAGAAAATAATTACATGGTTATTGGGATCTTAATAACAAGTTAATATTTCAGAGAGAGTGTCAATGATGCTGAAACAGCTTACAACATTGTCATTATTACTATGTAGCCCCATTTCTGGTTAATAGAGTTTAACTTGCTTGCCACAACACCATTAACTAGGACATATTAACATGTTTTAGATGGCAAAAGAACTTCACAAATACAATACATTTTAATATAAATTTCCCTTTTACACAAAAAATTATTATTGCAACATTTGCTCTGTGGTTTTTAATATTGGCTGTGGAACCACTTTTAATACCAACCCCAAGAAGAGCATTTCAGCAGTTTTAAAAATCATGGGTTAAGCCCTAACCAGTTTGGCTCAGTGGATAGAGCCTCAGCCGGTGGACTGAAGGGTCCCAGGTTCGATTCCGGTCAAGGGCATATACCTTGTTGTGGGCACATCCCCAGTATGGGGTGTGCAGGAGGCAGCTGATCGATGTTTCTCTCTCATGTTTCTAACTGTATCCCTCTCCTTTCCTCTCTGTAAAAAAATCAATAAAATATATATTTTAAAAAATAATCTTAATCATGAGTTAAGAAGTCAGATAATTCATAAAATTTACCATTACATTAATGGTAACAGGTCAACTCTAACATCAACTATTAACCAAATACATATTTATCTATTATAATATTGCAGTCATTTAACATGTATAGGAATTTACTGTCACTTTTTAAAGAGATCTTGAAATTTCATGTGACCACTTATGAAAATGAAATAGATGACTGTTGCCATTTGAAGTATTTAGCTCTAATCTGACATCTTTAGATTCAAAGACTAATATTTTATAAACTAATTATGCTTAGCAATACAGTTTCTCTTCTCCCTTAATCATAAATGTATTTCTTAGGGAAAAGAAATGTGAAGCAAAAGTAATGCAGAATATTTATATTTTAAGGCTTTGTGTGGTTTATTATTAATATTATTATTAATCCTTTAAATCTCAGTGATAAGGATTTAACTTTTCTTCATCTGTCTTCTTGTAGCCAATGGGAAATATTCCTAGTGTCTCTCATTCTTCCTTTCAGAAGCATAAATATCAGTGGGAGTAGGGAAGATAATTTTATTTATTTGTGTTTATTTTTATTTTTAAAAAATGGAAAGTGATATGTGATAACTAATTGTAAATGCATGCTATTTATTTAGGTAGAGCGAGAGAATGAAACTTGCCTCTCAGGCACTTAAATTGTGAAATAGGTAAATATTGTGAAATGTGAATCCAGAGAAATGAAACTATTTAAAGGAATTTGGTTTTAGTTGTACAGATTTTTTTAAAATGAAGAATAACAATTGAGGAAGTAATCAAATTAAACTTACTACATTGTTCCCATAAATACTCTAAAACCATTAAAATGAAATACTAATTTTCTTTTACATTTTATTTGAATATTGAATACCTAACATACTAATTTGTTAAACTTTTTATTTAAGATATTATTGTTTATTATTGGTGCATACTTTTCCTTGCCTTATATATCTTATTTGATGGCCTAAAAAGAATAGCAAATTTGGTTTGAAATGGTTCTTTTAAACTTTAGTAAAAGAGGAATTTTTTGATGGTTTGTGATGTGTGTGTGTTTACTAGTATTTGGGTTTATTGTCAAATCATATACCCACAGCACAGTTCTTTCTATTTTAAAGCAGGGGGAAATATAAATATTTTAATGCCTAGATAATATTACTTTAAAATCAACATGTTAAGAAAGACCTGTCAAATTATGCAAATAATGAAAAAGTACCAAGTTATTTTTTAAAAAATAAAGAACTTTTAAACTACAGTACAACAAAAAGGAAAGTACAACTACATGTAGAATATTTTAGACAGTAAAAGAATGATATTTTCCATAAAAATATATTAATAAACCTCTAGAGCCATATCAATAACTTTTGAATATATGGCTTTACAGTGAAATAAGCTTAAAATAAAAACAAAATATGCTGTGTCTATGAAATCTAAACATGAGTTCTTTTACTATTGTAAAATATTTTAGATTTGTGGTAAATACTAATACAATGATCCCCTGAGTTTACTTGACTTACACAGGCAAGGAAAAACATTAATTTAAATAAATATGTATGGGTGGTTGAAAGTATAAGAATAATTTTAATTCTGAGAATATTGCAAAAGACCTGGAAAATAAATTATAGGAACTGAAAGTAGCATGGTCACTATGTGCGTGTGTGTTAAGCACATAATGAGATTTATGAAATCCATTTTCAGTACATGACTTTCAGACTTTTTAAAAAGTAAAAACTCCCTATTAAAAAGGCACTTAATTTGTTTTCCTTGTAAGATATGCCAGCTAAAAATTAATTTTCAAAAAGAAAGTGGTTAAGTGAGGTTTCTACTTCATTTATTTGGATAGAGTAAGTCTTCCCTCAAACAAAAATTCTTGAAACACTGTTAAGAATAATTGATGATGGGCACCCAGGCATCTGAAAGAACAAGGAGTCTATTTTCCTTTGTTCTTGTCTGATTTCTGTTGAGTACAGAGATTCTGCCTCAAAGGGACAAAATGTCTCTTACTTTCAGGATGTTTTTAAAAACATGATTCCTTGAACTTCTTTAGGCTTAAATATTTTTATTATTTTGTATATTAAGTGATCTGTATAATGTTTAATCATTTTTATATAAACCAATTGGTATAATTATACTACTTTTAAATTTAAATGTATATGTGTGTGTATCTCTAGTAGAAAAACACCATCAGTTTAACATAGTCACCTGGTTTAAATAAATAATAAGATTCTAAGGCCTTGAAATTAAGATTTTAAAAAAAGAGACACCTATAATATTGTATGTCAACTGTAATCGGAAAAAAAACTATTTTAAAGAAAACAGGACACCAAACCTTCTAAATACTGTTGACCTTGTTTATACCATTTTATGCAAAAATCTAATTTTTTATAATTTTACATATTGAAGAGTATATAAATTCTGTGATAGAAAAATGTTCCCACATATGTCTGACTTGGAAAATATATTTATAAATATGTTGTCTTTAAAATAAAATTCGTATATCTTTTTTCTTTTTTTCCCCCACTGACCTCCCCTGACTTCCCTTCTTTTTTTTTTACTTTTTCTTAGCAATTGAGTACTATCTTGACTCTTGTTAGAGTGGATTTGTTGTGAAGATATTAAGGGCTATAAAAGAAGGCATTTTCCTGAATTTATATTTTAACTCGTAGGCTATATTAATGACAGTTTTATAACTCATTCGTAATCTAATAGGATTGTTTGATATTTTAAAAACTCAAAACATTTATTTTGCCGAAACCGGTTTGGCTCAGTGGATAGAGCGTCGGCCTGTGAACTCAAGGGTCCCGGGTTCGATTCCAGTCAAGGGCATGTACCTTGGTTGTGGGCACATCCCCAGTGGGGGGTGTGCAGGAGGCAGCTGATCGATGTTTCTCTCTCATCGATGTTTCTAGCTCTCTATCCCTCTCTCTTCCTCTCTGTAAAAAATCAATAAAATATATTTTTAAAAAAACACATTTCTTTTCATTATGCCTTACTAGTTTTTGTGTAGTACTTCTTATAAATGACAAATTTAGTAATTTGGATTGTACAAATTATGCAAAAGAAAAAGAAGTATAATTTGTTTTAAAATATGTTATTTTGGAAAGATGATTTTATTATATTTTTTAACAGTTTTTAAATTAATATTTCACTTATAATGCAATAGTTGTTTATTTAAGGGGGAAAATAAATCTGAATGAAAACGGAAAGTGCCCTTTACTGCAGTCATTCAGTTGTTTAAAAATATTAAATCTGATAAAATGACTTACTGAAAAAATAAGGCTAATTCCCAAAAGGAAAATTCTCTCTTTGGAAATAAATTGTAAAATTACAAAAGTTGCATTGTAGAATTTAGTTAATGATTAACTTTGAGAGCCAATATACTTGAAAGTGGTTATATTAATATCTTTTAAAATATGTATACATTATTGATTTAATTCCTTTGACTTTCTCGCCATCCTTAATAAGTAAGTAGGAGGAAGGTATTATTATTTTTAATTTTTTAATATTTAATGTTGTAATTTGCTAGGGTTATTCTACATATTTGTTAAAGGCTTTTTGGTGTGTGTGTGTGTGTGTGTGTGTGTGTGTGTGTGTTTAAGTAGAAATACACAACTTATGTTGTGAATTAGAGAAGTGCTTTAAATCCTGTTTCTATTCTATGAAGGAACCTTCTATTTTTTATATTCTGACCTTTCTATAAGATTGTTGCATATTAGAGCATTGAACCAAAGAGAGAGGAAGATAGTCTATGATGTGAACACTGTTTAAAAAGACATTTACACATTAATATTTTTATCATATCATTTATTTTCCATTGAAATCTTGATTGGAGTATATGCCATTTCAAAATCAGAAAAGAATTATAGTCAAATATCAGAATGGCATTTTTAAGAAAAACATATCCTATATAATAAAAGCATAGTATACAAATTGTCCCCTCGACTGGGAGTTGTCCGGGAGTTCGGCCAGGGGGTGGGGCCGGTCGGGGGAAGGGAGGGAGGCCCCCCGCCAGCAGCCGCTAGGGACCCTACCAGTGCATGCACTGGGCCTCTAGTACATGTATATAATTGTAGCATCAATATGCTGGAAGAAGAAAATTGTGAAAATAAATTAGCCAGCCAAATGTATGTTTTAGCATCACAAATGGCAATAGAGGGGGGGGAAACACCCCACTGATTTCAGAGTCTGAAGAATCTGCCCTATTTATATCCTGGGATTATTGAAAGGCTCAAGTAAAATGTTTGTGAAAACATTTTATAAAAACTAGCACAGGCTGTGCAAATGTAGGATGTTTGCTTTTGGGTGTAATGAATGCTTAGTTATTGCCACATAACTGTTTTTTTATCCTCTGGCTAGTGATCAGCCCCAGTGTCTTCACACTGGCTATCTTGAAAAACCCTATGATTTCTTACCTTGGTATTAATCTGGGAGTAAGTCTCGTGAGTTACAGATGGAAAGAGAATTAGACAGATGTGGTAGGCCAGTATTTCAAAAAAAAAAAAAAAAAAATTAGTTGGTTCATGGTTAGTTTATAGCATTTTGTTCACCCCTAGATAATCCAGAGGGGATCCAACAACTAAAGTCACAATGTTTTAGCTTAGTCTTGAAATCTGGTACAAGTTTATCATTAAGGATGTAATTAATGTTCTATCAAGATTCTATTTGCGCCCTAACCAGTTTGGTTCAGTGGGTGGAGCATCAGCCTGCGGACTGAGGGGTACCGGGTTCGATTCCGGTCAGGGGCATATGCTTTGATTGCGGGCACATTCCCAGTAGGGGGTGTGCAGGAGGCAGCTGATCGATGTTTCTCTCTCATCGGTGTTTCTAGCTCTCTATCCCTCTCCCTTCCTCTCTGTAAAAAATCAATAAAATATATTTTAAAAAAGATTCTATTTGCATGTTTTCCTGTGCAACCTGTAATTTTTAAAATAATTCATCTTATTAAATGAATCAATGCTTTCAGATCATGAGGCATTTAATATTATAAACTCTATAAACAGTCATTTTTCCTTATTCCTTGTACTTTTCATTAATGTTTTTATATCCTTCTTTTATATAGGACTTTGCCTCCCGGGCTAAGCTGGCAGTACAAAACCTAGTACAGAAGGTTGGATTTTTTGGAATTTTGGCCTGTGCTTCAGTAAGTAAATTGTATTAAAAGTGAGAAATTCCAATAAATGCTAGATTTATATTTTGATCCAGTTTGTTTTTAAAAGATACATGCCTGAATGAACAATAATGCTATCACTCTTAACGGGTATGTAATTTTATTAATCATTCATCTTACTCATCAAATGAGCTGTTTTCTGGTGAATATGTTCATATTTTGTTTATTGACTTTTAAGCATTTCATCATGCCATGATGACTTCAGACCTAAATGGCTTGATTCAGTAAGAACAAAAGCGAGAAAATCCATCCTTCCCATGGAGAATTTATAATGAAGTGCATTTAACCAAATAACAATGACTTCATTCTTTCCAGAGTTATAGATAAGTCATCGTTTTCCAAAGTTTCAAGCATTAACTATAAAGAAAATGTGTATAAAGCCTGCCTTAAGTGACGCTAACACATAGGTAATTGGAACGTCTGTGGCAAAGTTAAGGGCTACAGTGAACTAAGACGCTCTTTATGTCAAACATTTAATGTCTCTACTATGTTGTACCTGATTAATACAAAATAATATTGATTGTAAACTGTAAATTTTAAAAATTTTGTTTTACTTAATTAATGTCTCAAATTACAGATTTGCGAAACTGATGTTCTTTGATGGGTGTTTTATCCTGGTCCTTTTCTGTATAATAGAAATAACTACATTTAAAATGGAGCATTTTGATCCAAGTTTTCTTTGATCACCTGTACACAATTGGTACCTGTACACAATTGGTAGTTCAGTGGTGGATTTGACCAGAATAACTAGGTGCACCTGGTTGATAATGATAAAAGCTGCCATTAAAAGTAAAATTCACAAAACTATTCTGTTGACACCAGCTTTTTTATCCATTATGAACAAGAACAATAATACGTCTTTGAGAACCCCCTTTCCAGCCTTAGCAAAGCAAATGGACAAAAAGGGGATCATTTGGTGCCAAAATTTCTAATCTGTTATCAACATTCTAGGCCTATTCTAAAGCATATCTGTGCCTGAATTACTATCTTTTGAACTTGGCAATACTAGAAATTTTCATAATTGAACTTTTTTCTTTTTAATGTAGAAGCTCTTTGAATCAATAAAATATATTATATTGACCTTAACTATTTGAGCAGTTTATAGGTATTTTGTAGTATGATACTGTGGAAAAAAATGGCTTTAGAGTCAGGCTTACTTAGGTTCCTAAACCAGTTTTGACTTTTACTAGCTATGTAGCCTCAATCAAGTTACTCTCTTTGAACCCTAGGTTTTAATTTTCAAAATGGGGTAATACGACATTCATTGCAAAGGCTCATGTGAGGATTTAAGATTATATATGTGGATCCTCAGGCTCATATGTGAGGTGGAGCCTGATAAAAAAGGAAAACTATTAAAATTGTAATTCACAGAGTTGTGAGGGTCACATGAAAAATTTTAAGAAATGACAGATGTGAGACTGTGAAATGATATTGTTATTACATGGTTGTAAGTCAGATGAAATTGTATAAAGGCTTTGAATTTAAAAACAAAACTGAGTCATTGAATCCAAGTGTTACTAACTAAAAAATACTTGAATTCTAATTTAGTCATGGCACTGTTTTTAAAAGGACATATGTGACAAATATAACTAGACTTTTCTTTGAAAGTTCAAAAATGAAATGATATAAATTAATTGATTTATAAATGGTTTGGCCAACAGCCACAAGGACAGAGTACTTCTATGGGAGAAAAATGGATGAAGCACTCAAAATAGCTGTGGTCTCTTTGCATTTTTATATGAAATTGTCTTTTAGCATTCTTGAAATGTGGGAATGTTTAGAAAAGGTATTTGTTGTGAATCACTTCTTTGTCTGGGACTGAATATTCAAAATATCTGAATCATTGCTCTTGTATTTCCACTTGACTTTCTAAAATAGATCACACAATCCATGACCTTGGGCTCTCATAAAATAAAATATAAATAATGAACGTTTTATGTTGAGAAATAAGAGCACATCCACCTAAAAATATATTTGTGAATTTACAACAATGTTTGGTATATATAGATGTGAGCACTTTCTAGATAATATTCTTATTTCAGGCTAAAGATTTTCAAACCTAGCAACTACTAAAATAATCTAAGGCTTTTTCTCATTTATATCTCACCTTAGAAAACAGTTACCAAATAGCCAACCAGTCTACTGAATTAAATTCCTGGGGAATTTATCTAATTCTAATGTGATAGAAAAAAGGTATATTTATGAGACATTAACCATAAGTAAAACAAGCAAAAGAATAGCTGATTTGCTTTGAACAGATTGAACAACAGCCTGAGATGAATATGACACCCAGTTTATGGACACATTAGAATACTTGCCTCACCTGAACAGTCTAGTGCTGATCAAGGGACATACCTCTCTTTGCAGTGTGAGTAAGGATTTACTTTCAGGTGGTAAAATGAAACTGTTCTTTGGATTATATGTTGTAAGTTCCATTTTACTTACTTACTTACTTACTTATTTATTTATTTATTTATTTATTTATTTACAGATTCCAAATCCTCTATTTGATCTGGCTGGAATAACATGTGGACACTTTCTTGTACCTTTCTGGACTTTCTTTGGTGCAACCTTGATTGGAAAAGCAATAATTAAGATGCATATTCAGGTAATTGTATCTTCTTATTCCCTACCTAATGATGATGAGACCATTAAAAAGCATATTTCTCTTGCTCATTCCAAGGTGAATTGTTAAGATTTTGGTTGTTTCTTTTGGTTGATAGCTTGTTTCCGTGTTCAGCCATGTCATTTAGAGGTTAGTGAATTTTGTGCAGGTTTTCCCTGTCCTTGTAGGAAAGTTATGTCCCTTTATTATCTTTCTCCTTGTTTCTTTTCCTTCTTTCCTTCTACCCTTCTTCCTTCATCTCTTTGTTTATTTCACCTTTTGTTTTGTGAAACTATTTATGCAAGACTTACCAAACAAGTGTTCCCATGTAGGAAAATGCATATCGTTTTCACATACATGGTCCAAAAAATGTTTCTGAGCTGAGATAATTTGCCTTTCACTAATTCTACTTTTCTTTCACACACTCTATGTAACACTTCCTCTCAAGATACCAGTGTTCTTTACAGAAAAGTAGATACATGTTAGTGTTGGGGAGAATGGGGAAGAAAGAGGTCTCTGAAGAGGCAGAAAGATGTGGGTTGTGGTTAGAGAAGTGAAAATCAGCAAGCCTTCAAAGACACTTTTAACAAAAACGTTTAGTGTATACTATATGAATAAAGGAGAGAAAAGAGACTAAAAAAACTTAAATGAGAGGAAATGGATATGTGCTTCTAGGACTGTGATATGAACTGTTTCCTTCTAAGGGCACATCTCACCAGAATAAACTAAAATTAACCTGGAAAGAATTCCTTAATCAATGAGGTTTGCAACAGAGAGTTATTCACCAAAGGAAAGGCAAGAACAGTGAGCAATGTCTGTGCCCTGGCATGATTCCTTAATAATTAAAAACACGTCCATCCCCCATGCTTCTTCTTAACACCTCTCCACTTCTAGTTCTTAGAAGAAAGAAGAGAATGAAAGAGAAAAATTTCAGCTGCTTCTACTGCCCAGTCTCTGATATTAGATTTTGGCATTGGAGATGAGTTATTGAACTTGTCCTGCCATGATAATTGCTCAGAATTTCAAGGATATGTTTTTTCCTCCTTCAAGGAATATTTACCCCCACTTATATTAAGTACATTGTTCAATGAGTATGGGTTCTGTAATATTGGAATGCTAGTTTCTTTAGTAAAGATTTAAAATATCATAACAGGATTTTTCAAGTAATAAAATATTGTGAATTTTAAATGATTTTTCAGTGTACATGAAGATGTTTTTTTGTAGTCTTTTCAGTTCTTTCTGGGAAAAGAAAGAAGCTAGGATTTAGCTGTAGGGAGTCCTTTGAAAGTAACAACAGATTTTATTCCCTTTATAACAGCAGTTTCTCTAGGGATCTATAAACTTACACATCCTACTTTATGTAATAATCTAAAAATTATAGTAAAATGTATTATGCTGACAGTACCCTATAGTGATAGGATATGCAGCTAATCAGAGCTATCATTACAGAATAGTCCAAAATAGTTTATTTTTAGAACATTTTCATTGTGGGGTTTTTTTCAAGTTATGATAAGCTTATTTTTTTATGTAGTGTTTCACACTTTAAAGCACTTTATGTCATCTGATTTAATTATTCTAATCCTGGGAGGAAGAAATTATTACTCCCGTTTTATAATTATCAAACTTACAGAGGTTAATAAGTAATAGGTACCTAAAAGAGTGAGTAACAGCTGGAATTTGAACCCTAGTCTTTTGGCTTCAAGTTCAGTGTTTTTTTCCAGTCTTTTGCATTGTCTTCTTAACTATAAATTATTTACGTGATTAAGGAAACTGAATTGTTTCATGCCTGGGATTTATTAGGACCTATACCAGGCAGTTGGCATTGATTATCTCAGAACAATCCTGTGAGGTAGTTATTATCCATATTTCATTGATGGGGGAACTGCGTTTTAGAGAAGATAAAATACTTGCCTAAGGCCCAGGAATTCAAACCAAATTCTATAAAGTTAACGCTCATTCACTGTTTCTGAGTGGAAGGAAAAAAAGAAAGTTATAATCCTTTCATGTTTCTGAAAGGAAAGAATCTGAGTTCCTTCACTAAACTGAGAACATGGGGTATGTTTGCTATGTTCCATTGTATCAAAGAGATGTACTTTCTAAAGGCATGTCACTTAGTGTACATCCAGATATAGCTCAGGGCAACAGACATTTCTCATTTTTTGGGTAAGAATACTAACAAGTAATATAAACATTATAACTATTTCTGAAACAGATTTTTCTGTAATCTAATAATAAACCTATCTCCTCTTCTGATTCTCTTCTTTCTCTCAGCTTAAACTAGACAACTTTCCTTGATAAATATTGTTATTTTTATTGATATTTTGTCATCTGTTAAACCTCCCCTAAAAATTTCAAATCAGCCCACCTAATAGTGTTAAATCAGGATTTCCCCTTCCATTGGACAAGTTGAAGTCCTCTGGCTGTAGAAGGAGCCTTAGAAACAAATAATGAAGAAGTTGAGAAGTCAGCATGCTCGCATATAATACTTCATGTACCGTACAATTTACTTAGCATGTGTATTTTTTATTCCATCTCTACCTTCCCACCCATCACTGCACACACTTATACAGGAATATAGGCTCCATGAAGGCAGAGATTTTTGTCTCTTGGCTCCCTGAGGTATTCTGCCTAAATAGCATCTGGCATGTAGTAGATACTTAATAAATATTTAATAAATGAATCTATCTACAATTCTTCTTACCATTGAAGGATCCTTCTTTTACAGTTAGGTTCTTTTTTGTACATTCTGACACCAGTAGTTCCTATAACCATATCTTTTTTTCTTCCTAATCTCCCCTTCCCCTTGTTTCTTCTTTGCACATGGTCGAGAGGGTTGGTTAGTGATCTGTGCCTTTTGTTTACTTGGTAGAATCCCCCACTCAGACACATTTATTTCTTGCCCAGGACAGTGGAATTTTCAAGCTGTTACATATTTTTTTAAAAGTTATGATTTGTTCTTAAGCAATTAAATTGTGCAATTATTAAAAGATTTATAGTTCCAAGTAACTGGCTTTTAGTATGGAAACTAGAAGGACCCCCATATATTAAGGCTTTTCTCCTAAATGATCTATCATAGTCTTATTAGTTTCATAATCTTCATACGCCATTTGTGTAACATTTTTTATAAAATCAACATCCATCTTGTACCTGATTGACCTCTCTGTGTGCTTGCTTTTTCCATAAGATAGGTATCTTTTTCCATTTAACAGATGCATAAACAAACACTTAAAAAGACGACGAACTTTTTTTTATTCTCATTTCCTTACACATATCCTTACACTGTGCAGCTGCCAATACTAGGACATTAATTAAAATATCATTGCTTTATTGTCTAAAATAATAAGCTTTCATCTAAAGTAGGCACTTTGCTGAGATTTATAATGAATCGGTTTTTTAATATATTTTTATTTATTTCAGAGAGGAAGGGAGAGAGAGAGAGAGAAACATCAATGATAAGAGGGAATCATTGATCGGCTGCCTCCTGCACGCCCCACACTGGGGATGAGCCTGCAACCTGGGCATGTGCCCTGACCAGGAATCGAACCGTGACCTCCTAGTTCACAGGTTGATGCTCAACCTCTGAGCCACGCTGGCTGGGCTAGATTTTTTTTTTTTTAATAATTGTTTTTATTTGCCTTCTCTCCCTTTTGGTTACATAGGCTATATTATTTAACAAAAAACAACAAAACACTAAAGGGTTTTGTTTTATCAGGAATTTGGAGAGAGAATCTAGAATTACATTTAATCAGTTACTATAACTCCTTTAAAGCTAAACTTTAATATCACCTTCTTGAAGTTAATTAACTGTATTTATGTGACCTGTCCTTTCTCTGAACTTTTTTTAATCCTCACCTGAGGATATTTTTCCATTAATTTTTAGAGAGTGGAAGAGAGAGAGAAATATCGATGTGAGAGAAACACATTAATTGGTTGCCTCCTGCACACACCCTACCAGGGCCCAGGACAGAGAGGAGCCTGCAACCAAGGTACATGCCCTTTGCCGGAATTGAACCTGGGACCCTTTGGTCCACAGTCAGACATTCTATCCACTGAGCCAGACCTGCTAGGGCCCTTTCTCTGAACTTTGATATCACATTGCTTTTACCACCAATGTCATTTACAGTTTTTTCTTTAGATATACATATACCTATACATAGGACTTACCATCTTTCTACTGTGTATAGAAAAATTTATAAGTATCTTTAGGGCTTGAAGTATTCTTATCTTTCTGTTCCCTAAAATCTCTTAATAATGCCTTATATTATCCATAGTAAGTACATTTTGTAACATTTATTGAATTGAAAATATTTATTACACATTAGCCCTAAAGGCATCTTTACTTGAGAGGTAAAGTAAAGGAGACTGCCTCAATAACACCAAATTGAAAATGACCCGGTCTGGTACAGATCCTCACTAATCTGTTGATGCCTTTGTTTGTACCCTAATCCTGAACAGGCAAGCTCCTTCAGGATCTGAGAATGGAACTTGCATGATAAAAACTTTCCATGAAGGATGGACAGTCTTTTCAAGAAGCTGTGGATTAGATTTAGCCTAAAACCCTGTCATCAGGCTGGTCAGCTTTCATTTCAGTGGTGGGGGCCCTGTGGGAACCCATGACTTCAGTTGTATACACCATTCTAAGATACATAAAACATGTGGAATGTCTACCCAGCCTTCGGTTTCATGACTCATCTTTTTCCCTCAGACATGGTCACGTATCCTAATAAGACTAGAACTGTGTTTAGGAAAAAACATCTTTAAAATACAAAGTAGGTCGCAAATGGTATTTTTTATAAAGAATTTTAAAAATTGCATTTAGGGGCAGCACCTCACCTTTTTTAGGCTGTTAATCAGAATTGTGAATTTATATTGGTGTTTTTTGATGAGAGAAATATTTAATATTTTATTAATACTAAATAACTATTTTAATATTAAAATTGGTGTTTTCTTTACAGAAAATCTTTGTTATAATAACGTTCAGCAAACACATAGTGGAACAGATGGTGGCTTTCATTGGGTGAGTAATTCTTTAAGGACTAATATTAGTATCACTGTTGGAATTAGAGGAAATGTATAAAAGACTTTATTGGGATAGAATTGTTGTAATAGCTCTTCACTTTTTGAGGAAATATCTTTTGCCCTATTATTAGTTAAATTGAAGAAGACTTTCTTGAACTGCAGCAGGGAAGGATGAGGCTCAGATTAAAACAAACATGTAGTAAGTCATGCACTTCTTGATTTAAAAGAAGTTTTGGAGGTTGAGACTGTAGCCCCTCTAAAGAAATAAGAAATTCTCTTTACATAAAGACATGTGTTTCATTACAGTTTAATAATACTTTAATACAATGCCATGTCTTTTAGCCAGATGCACAGGTGCATTTAATTTCAATACAAACCTTATATAAAATATTAATATTTCGTAGTATAAGACATGATAAGATGGCATAATATTACCAAAATATTTCAGTTCTGAACCTATTGCTTCACTAGAGAAAAATTGGGCCATTTTTAAAGGCTTCTATCCAAAGCTTTTATTTTCATGTGTATAGAAATAAGACTAGTTTTAACATATGCTTTAAATGGTAATGTTACAAATTTGGGTAGTTCACGTTGCTAAAACAGTAAAAAAAAAAAGCTCATTTTGTTTGGTTAATCAAATTAGCTGTCAACTGGAATGTGAGTACCGTCAGATATTAAATGAAACTTTTTACATATGTGAATTTTTATTCAGTGTTTACGGGGGAGAGGTTTTCTTTCATTTAATAGCATTACTGACCCATGGTGGGAAAGTGTTACTGTGAAGTGTCCTTTATGTAGTTTTAGCATAAAGTTTTATCTTAAAAGCCATTTATGAAACAAAACATTTAGAAACATTTCTGCTATTTTAAAAAAATGGCCACTTTGAGGTAAGTTCATGAGTGTTAGTTTTATTATTCTTTAAACCATACATGATATATTATATTTTCTCTTTTCGGTATATGGTATGTTTTATCAAAATAGTTTTTAATATTTTCTACTTAGTTTTTAATATAAAATTGAGGAAAAGCATATTCTTAAGAATATACTCCATGGAGCCAGTCATTGGTTCTGATTATAAATGGATTGTAGCTTGTACATTAAAATTTAATTACTCCAGTTTTTTGTTGCTTGAATCCTTAAAAATAAAGTGGTTTAAGAGTAACCATATGTCGCATTCAAAAAGAAAGAAGGAATACCCTTGTTCCTTAGTTTTAAATACTATGAAGGCATTTCCTCTGTTCATAGAGAGTAGTGTTCCACCTTGAGAAAATTCTGAAGGACACATACCTAGCTAACTACAACATAAACCCACATTGTAGGAGTGTCTGTGCTCACAGCACCCTCCATTCTTCCTTTCTCCTTTTCCCATACTAAACATGTATAGAAGGAAGTTTCTTGGCTACTTTTACATCCTCACCACTGCCACCTTTTGTTTCCCCAGCCTTTGGAGTTTCTAAAGAATTAGATTAGTTAGCTCCCTATCTCATCTACTCACATCCAGTTTCATTCCCTTCTAATCTGATCATCATACTGCAGTTAGTAACTTAAAAAAAAATCTTGCCCGGCCATTCGTGACTCAGTGGTTGAGCATCAGCCTATGAACCAGGAGGTCATGGTTCATTTCCCGATCAGGGCACATGCCTGGGTTGTGGGCTCAGCCCCCAGTGGAAAAGTATCCTCCGGTGAGGATTAACAGAAAAAAATAAAATTAAAAATCAATGAAAACACATATCCTTGGGTGAGGTTAAAAAAATAATAAGTAGCTTAGTTGTATATTTCAGAAAAGGAAAGGAAGACAGTCAGAGTGATTCCCTAGACCCATTGTTGAGTTTTACTCAAAATACTGCCTGTAGCTTGCTGTAGAACCATTCTCCTTTGATTATTAGTTATCCGTCTTCACACTGTTAAAACTAAATGTTATAACAAATCATCAAACTAAACTAGGAAAGTTTGGAATATAGCCTTTTTAAGGGTATTTTAAAACTGTGTACCCATAATTAAGAAAGTGATGAATTGCCGTGGTAGAGAGAAAAATCAAAAGACAAAAAGTCAGCAACAGTTCAAATTTACAATAAAATTATGAGATACTAAGGCAAGGAAGAATGAAAAATGAATCTCAAGAGTAAGGATAGCTATGGAGTGGAAGATGAAAAGAACACACGGGCTTTGGACAAAACAAATCCAGATTTGAATGTGAACTCTACCACAGTTATTTAATTCCATGTCCACTGTTCTTTCAAGAAACATGAGTTGAGCAGCATTTTGTTTTTAGTAGAATTTCTTTTTCTAGTTTAGGAGGCTACTGATACCCTTTCCAACTTCCAGTCAAAATGGTGAAATGTTCTATATTAAAATATTATATAGTTTAGTTGAAACAAACTCATGTCAGTGATTTGACATTTCAAGGCATGTTTTTTAATTTTTTAATTTATCTTTGTTGTTGAAAGTATTACAGATGCCCCCTTTTTTTCTCCATTGACCCCCTCCACCCTGTACTTGCCTCCCCCCCCCCAGGCCTTCACCACACTATTGTCCATTGTCTGTGTCCATGGGTTATGCATATAAGTTCTTTGGTTGGGCATGTGGATTTTTTTTTCTTAATTGATTAAGGTATTACATATGTGTCCTTATTGCCCCATTGCTCCCCACCCCCACTCATGCCCTCACCCCTCTGGTGTCTGTGCCCATTGGTTAGGCTTATATGCATGCATACAAGTCCTTTGGTTGATCTCTTCCCTTACCCCCACCCTCCCCTGCCTTCCCTCTGAGGTTTGACGGTCTGATCGATGCTTCTCTGTCTCTAGATCTGTTTTTGTTCTTCTGTTTATGTTGTTCATTATATTCCATAAATGAGTGAGATCATGTGATATTTACCTTTCTCTGACTGGCTTATTTCACTTAACATAATGCTCTCCATGTCCATCCATGCTGTTGCAAATGGTAAGAATTCCTTCTTTTTTACCACAGCATAGTATTCCATTGTGTAGATGTACCACAGTTTTTTAATCCACTCATTTGCTCATGGGCACTTAGGCTGTTTCCAAATCTTAGCTACGGTAAATTGTGCCGCTATGAACATAGAGGTGCATATATCCTTTTTGATTGGTGTTTCTAGTTTCTTGGGATATATTCCTAGAAGCAGGATCACTGGGTCAAATGGGAGTTCCATTTTTAGTTTTTTGAGGAAACTCCATACTGTTCTCCACAGTGGCTGCACCAGTCTGCATTCCCACCGCAGTGCACAAGGGTTCCTTTTTCTCTGTATCCTCGCCAGCACTTGTCGTTTGTTGACTTGTTGATGATAGACATTCTGACAGGTGTGAGATGGTACCACATTGTCGTTTTGATTTGCATCTCTTGGATGATTAGTGATTTTGGGTATGTTTTCATATGTCTCTTGGCCTTCCTTATGTCTTCTTTCGAAAAGTATCTATTAAGTCCATTGCCCATTTTTTGATTGGGTTGTTTATCTTCCTTTTGTTAAGTTGTATGAGTTCCCTGTAAATGTTGGGGCATGTGGATTTTTAAAATGCTTTTCCTCTTGCCCTAGCCGGTTTGGCTCAGTGGACAGAGCATCGGCCTGCGGATTGAAGGGTCCTGGGTTGGGTTTGATTCCGGCCAAGGGCACATGCCTGGGTTGCAGACTCAATCCCCAGTGTGGGTTGTTCAGGAGGCAGCCAGTCAATGATTCTCTCTCATCATTGATGTTTCTATCTCTCCCTCTCCCTTCCTCTCTGAAATCAATAAAAAAATATATAATAAAAATTAAAATAAACTGTCTTTCCTCTTAAGTTTTATGTTACATGTGTTCTCAAAGTCTCATTTTCAAAAATTTCTACTGACTGTGGTTGGAAAGGTAGACTACTAAGTGACTATTTTGTGTGCTCTGAGGAAAGATTGAGGGAAGGCCTACTTCTCCTTAAAGAAAGTACCCATTTCTTTTCTTTCTTCTCTGATTCATAAAGTGCCTTTAACCAGGACAAAGTTTTTATCAGAGATTACATAAATAATTCTTGAAGGTACTATTTTTTAACATACTCTGAGCATTCTACATACAATTATTATTGTTGTTTACTTCTAATTGCAGCCATGTATGATGCGTATTTATCTCCCTTTTATTAAGGAAATGAGCTGTGAGTGGTTAAAAATAATTCACTTATATAATTGTTTATTTTAGTGGTTTTTTAATTCATAAAAAGAGGTTCATACCATATGTAATCTTTTGGAACTTTTCACTTATTATATTGCTAATATCATTGTGTGTTGCTGAAAATTATTTATTTTGACTGTTATATGTTACATTGGGTAATTATTCATCCACTCTCCCTTGATAGATACTTCAAATGTTTTCATGTTTTTTTCTGTTTTGAACAAATGTGACCACTTCTTAGCATAAGATAGGTGAGCACATAGTAAGGAGCCTAAGGGTCTGATGAAAACACAGAAGGGTAAGGTAAGTCAAAGAGAGATTGGACATAAAAGCAAGGTAACCCTTAGTTTGGATAAGTTAAAATAACTTAGTTTTGTCTAGGACCAAATTTGGGCAAAATCTCACTACTGGTGTGCCTGTGGCCTGCCAGGCCAAGGCTACTCACCTCCCCCTGGGTGGCAGGGAAAGTGTTAGTGTTGACCTGGGTGGCAGGGAAAGTGTTAGTGCTACAATTACATCTGTAGCAGTGAGGTTTAGTATTAATTTTTTACAGGTTTGAATGCTACACTGATGACTAAAGGAAATATTCCTTCCCCAAATGGGCTCCTGATCTCACTGTAACTATGGCGTGGCCAGCTGAGCATGATACCCTAGCTATGCTTTTGGCCTCTGGTATTTTTAGTACAGTGTGTCTTTGTGCAATAGTCCTAAGGTCCCAGAGATAATGTAAGCCCTACTTTCAAATTTTACTATAATTTTATTTTATTTCATTTTAATTTTTATAAGAGTGTATTTAAGCCAAACTGATGACATATGCCTAGGGACAAGATCTCAAATGCTCTGGAGAATAACAGTTTTGCAGCTTCTTTTATGCATTTGAAGTTCTAAACATTACTATAATTTTAAGTGTAAATGATTCTCCTCAGAAATAATAATTAGTCGATTTATTTCTTGGACAGTTCTGGAAAATAATTGCCAGTGTCATTAGGTTTAGGGAAAGGTATTGTATTATCCATTCCTAAATCAGAGGGTTTGTCTAGTTATGTGTGGGAATCTGAACAGATGTAACGAATCAGTTAGATATTCTGAGAGAGGCTAGAATACAAATAACAGCCTTGAGAAAAAGCTTTTTGGTTTATGGTATGTTTGGCAGGAGGACAGAAAGATGAGGCATGTAGTGGAGTTTTTCACTCCTTGGTATCCTGGGTTGAAATAAGTCAAGGGACAGAACCAAGAACCAGGGAACTTGAGAGCTTCAAAGGCATTATATTTATTGCTGTCTTCTTTTTTTCATTAAGATTTAAACTGATTTTTATTTAGACTTTCTCTTATGAGAGAGACCTAGACATGTTTCTTAAAGAGAACCAAGTGTAACTTTAAAATGATGATTAAGATGACATGTCCGGTATTCTCACTAAAGAGAGATGAGAATTTCCAGAAAATAACATTAAGCGTATGACCCGTAACAAACCATATGCAGAACATTGGCTCATTGTCAGGTTGCCAGTGTCTTATTAGAAGACAGAGTCCCCAGTTTTACCACACAAGAAAGTTTCCATAACTCAATCATTGAACTTGCAGGGGGGACGCAGGGGGGGGGCTGAAGCAGGGACTTTTTACCAGATACAGAATGTTCCATGCTCTTCTTTGCTGTCTCCTATTTCTGAGTTAACTTAATGTTTGACCTCGTAGTTGGACTTGCCTGTGGCAAGAGAGATCATTTTAACCGGGGAGTAATTAATGTTTGAATCTTAATGCTGTTTCTTGCTCCTCACTCTATAACAAGTGGTCAGAATGACCTATGTTGGCCTGGACATTTTCCTCTACAGAAAGAAAATCTGGTCCTTTCATTTTAAAATATAAAATGGTTCATGTACTTGATTCTCTTTTACTTTGATCATTGTAGAATAATCAGGAAAAGTTATGGGAGTGTGGAACACAAATATTTATATTAACTGAAAAAGGATATATGGACCCCATTTAAGACCCAGCTGCTGAGATTGTTATACACACTGATTTCATGATAATCTTCTGTGATTTAGGTCGTGTTAAAAAAAAAACAAAAAAACACAGACAACAGGCCTAAAATGGAGTCACTTGTGTTAACTCCACGATACAAACTGAGACGTAATACCTAACTTAATTACAGTTGCAACCTCTCCCAGGAGTGGAATCTTAAACCAGTCGATCTGTAATTACCTGGTCAGCACTAGTGAGGTAACCTGCCTGTCCCCCAAAGGAAGGTGACCTTACACTCTTTGCTGGTAGCTTCCTTGTCCTCTCCTCCTTCTGCCTATAAGAGACTTATTTTATATAGCTCTTCAGAGCTCCATTCTATCTGCTAATGGGATGCTGTCTGACCCATGCCTTGTAGAATAAAGCCAGTAAGATCTTTAAAATTTACTCAATTGAATTTTGTTTCATAACAGTAGAAAACTCTTTCCTTTTCATGTCCTCTTCATATAGTTTATCTTCTCTTTTGACTCTAACTCTTCTATATTTGTGTTGCTGATATTGGGAGGCAGCATAGTTAAAGGTTAAAGAGGAATTCTGGAGTTAAACTGTTTAGATGAGAAATTGGCATTGTATTAGGAGGTTACTATTAACCATAATTAGAGCATTTCTGTAGAATGTTGAAAACTCAAACTCAGTTAAGTGTTCTGTAAATATTTGTTGGCTTCATTAATTCATTCTTTCATTATTAGGAGAGACCTCTTTGTATTATAGGCTGAGGGAAAGACTAGTGAAAAGCTAGAGATGGAAAATACAAATGAAAAAAAGGAAGGGTTGCCCTGGCCAGTGTGGCTCAATGGTAGAGCATCGACCCATGAACCAGGAGATTGTGGTTCGATTCCTGGTCAGGGCACATGCCCAGGTTATGGACTCGATCACCCTAAAGGGCGTGCAGGAGGCAGCTGATTGATGTTTCTCTCTTATCATTGATGTTTCTATCTCTCCCTTCTCCCTTCCTCTCTCTGAAATCAATAAAAACATTTTTGCCAAAACCGGTTTGGCTCAGTGGATAGAGCGTTGGCTTGCGGACTGAAGGGTCCCAGGTTCGATTCCGGTCAAGGGCATGTACCTTGGTTGCGGGCACATCCCCAGTAGGGGGTGTGCAAGAGGCAACTGATCGATGTTTCTCTCTCATCGATGTTTCTAACTCTATCCCTCTCTCTCTTCCTCTCTGTAAAAAATCAATAAAATATATTTAAAAAATAAAATAAAATAAAAACATTTTTTAAAACAATAAAATAAAACATTTTTGTAAAAGGGAGGGTGTGGGTAGGAAATTTGCATTTAGTGAGCACCCACTGTTCCAGAGGTAGAGAAAGGTAATCTGCTTGAAGTTGAAAATTTGGATACGAGTGTCAGTTTCAAATGGCTGCTTTGTGAATTTAATAGGGAGTCAGCATGAATTCTTTCTGTCCATGCTCCTCTCATTCATTCGTGTATGTTCCTGGCACAACTGAAACTGGTTACTACTCATGTTACTTTCAGTGAGAAACCTACTGGTTTTGTATTGTGGGTATAAATATTTCTTTTTCTCTCATCATCCTACTAGATTAAGTTCTTTGAGGGCAGAACTCATTACTTTTTTTTCTTAGTGATCTACTACATATAGTGATTTTTAGCCTAAGTAATAATAATTGAAATAATTGGATTGTCCTTAAATGACATTGAGTTCCAATCAATACTATCACTTTTTTATCCACTCATCATCACACCGCTTTGAATGCTCTAAAAGACATGTCACCTTAAATTTAAAATTCTGCACACTATTCTTGACCTTTAGCAGTCCCTAGTGCTGATTTTATTCTTACAATTCAGTGGGTCTTCAAGCCAGCCACAGTGATTTGTCACCATATAAAGCTTCCTCTAATCTGTCATTTTCTATAACTAAAATCTTTTGGGATTTTTTCTGGATTATAGCTCTTTTTATTAAAGTATAGTTGACATACAGTATTATTCATTTCAGCATGTATAACACAGTGAGATTTCACATTTATACACCTTACAAAGTGACCACCACAGAAAATCCACTATCCATCTGTCACCGTACAAAGTTATTATAATATTATTGACTGTATTTCCTATGTTGTACTTTAGGGACTTAGTTATGTTATAAGTTTGTACCTCTTAATCCTCTTCACCTTTTTGCCCATGAGCCCACCGCCCAATCCTCTATCTGTTTTTCTGTGTATGAGTCTGTTTTGTTTGTTCATTTGTTTAGTTTTTTAGATTCCACACATAAATGAAATGATAAAAGTATTTGTCTCTCTGTTTCACTTAGCATAATACCCTCTAGGTCTATTCATGTTGTCACAAATAGCAAGACTTCATTCTTGTTCATGACTGAGTAATATTCCTCTGTGTGTATATGTGTGTGTGATCTATAGATATATATGTATATATGTGTATGTGTATGTATGTATGTATGTATGTATTCACTTCTCCTTTATCCATTCACCTATTGAGTAACACCTAAGTTGCTTCCATATCTTGGCTATTATAAATAATACTTCAGTGAGCATAGAGGTGCATATATCTTTTTGTTAGTCAGCTTAACAACCCACAACCGTCGGACCAACTATCTTTTTTAATTCGTGTTTCATTTTCTTCAGAAAAGTACCCAGAAGTAGAATTGCTGGATCTTTCTTTGTCTCTTGTTCTAGCCTTTGTTTTAACGTTTATTTTGTCTGATATTTTAACACATTTTGTTTTGACAGCCAATCACTTTTACTTGATTCTTCTAGACCACTCCTTTAGCTCTGGCCCCATTCATTAACATAGATGTCTGCTTGTCTCCTGCTCAAGTCTAAATTCTGAAATGAGGTTTTGTTTCCAAAAGCTTCCCTTTAATGATAGCATATTTCACAGAGTAGCTGCTAATTATAAGGAGGTCTTCCCCTCATTCTGACTCTTACAGAAAACAATTCCAAATGTTTAAAAGCAAGGACAATTACAAATCCTTTTTTTGAAAGATGCCTGTAATGGGAATATGTTGCAAGTAGCAACGATACACCTGATGTTTCTATGTAAAGCAGTGGTCTTCCTTCTGCACAGGCACTAAGAAAGGGAAGGTGTCATGTGTTTATAATACTACTTTAGCACACAATGGACTAACTTGAGTACAAAAGAGGTTTTAATCATTTGAAAGGGACACAGATGTGAATGAAATTCAAGACGTTTTAATTCCAAATCCTGAAGTTGAATCACAACGTATTTTAAATGGTGCTGGAGGCTATTAACCCAAACTTATAGATGAGAAAGCCATAGGTTGTTTATTTGTTGCACAGGTTTTATTCTGAATTTATTTTATTGAGGCAAGATCCTGAGATGTAAAGGAACTTGGTTTGGGCAGGCTACTTCATTTCAGATCCAAATGCAAGTAGAATACACCAGTTACCAATTTTTGTTACCAGCCTCAAAAATTGAAATTCCCCATTCAATTAAATGGGAAAATTAATAACTCTTTCATTCAAGTCACAAAGGAGTATTGGATCCCATTTTTACTAGGTTAAATATAAGTTGATTTTCAGGTAGCACTAGTTCATTTACTTGTCATAATCCTGGGTTTATTAGATATCAGTTTGTTTCTCTTTTTTTCCTATTTTCTTTCTCTAATCTCTGAGGATTAAAAGGCTATAATCATTCATGGAAATCAGCCTGATGGCCTTTGGTTTCTTCAGATTGCATCATAAATTCCCCCTCCCCTCTCTCCAGAGCATTCTACCTTAGGAGGAAAGTTTCATTTTCAGGGCAATCTATCATTGTTGAACCAGGCCAGGAGTCTGCAATCCATTCTGAGTCACCATGAATAGAACTCTAGTATTGGTTGGGCCCCAGGGAAACTGGTGGTTAAATACTCTGAGAATCTTTATCAGACAGGAAATGACAACTCATTAAAATACTAACCGTTAAGCCTGTTTAGATCACTGCCGAAGAGGGTGGGGAGAAAAATTTAACTCTGTAGTGTTTGACTAAAATGTGTACATTTCTGAAAACAGAATTATTTATAAGACTGTTATCAAGAAAGAAAATTTCTAGTCCATCATGTTGCTGAAGTTCTGCCAAACTGTCATTGCCTCTTTTATACAAAAGATGTAGTGGGGGTGGGAAGAGAAGGGGCTTTTTATTTCATCCCTGAAAGTATATCCTGGAGGCACCTTAATTGTACCATTTAGTCTCTTTAGGAGAAGAGTCATCTGTTGGCTTTTTTATTTAGGGCTCTCCTTCTGTGCTCCTGAGCCAAATCTCAATTGATAGATTTCTCTGGAGTCAGAGGGTAAATTTGATGTTTTGATAGACTATAATAATCCTCAATCAATCAAGAAAATTCTAAAGATCCTGATATTCCTTTGAAAAAATAGGTTTTAACTATGGGCACAGTCCTTTGAGGTTTGGCTTTCCAGATTCTTTTTTTTTTTTTTTTTTTTTTTTTTTCAGAGAGGGAGAGAGAGAGAAACATCAATGATGAGAGAGAATCATCGACTGGGGAGTGAGCCTGCAATCCAGGCATATGCCCTTGAACAGAATCGAACCCGGACCCTTCAGTCCGAAGGCTGATGCTCTTACCCGCCAAACCAGTTAGGGCACTTTCCAGGTTCTTAAAGGCCCTCTTCATAGTGGCCTATTAGAAGAATGATGAAAAAGAGACAAATAGTTCACATCTTTGTAGAAATATATCTTTTATTTCCTCTAATATGTTACCTAACAATCCTGCATTGAGTTGGTCTTCTAATTAAGGCTTAAAATATTTTTTACCTTTTGGGAGCAAAGTGTAATATTTGTACCCATTACAGTTTAGCTTTATGGTAATTATAGTACTTCTATTTATATTTATTTTGATCTTTGTTATTTTCTTTGTGTGTATTTTTGTAACATATATAACATTGTTATGGTAGCACATATATATAAAATTTATATGTATATGGAAGAGTAAGAAGTCCACAATACAAAGGGGGCTTACAATAAGCATGTTGCAATTTATTATGTTTTTTCTATCCCCATTAATCAGATTTATAGCTTGTCTTAACTAAACTAACCCTCACAAATAGGCAATGGATTAAAGAGTTTCCTATTAATAAACAGTAGAAGGAAGATAATACTAATAATGAACTCACAAGAGACAGCAAAAAAGTTGCAGCATTGATATTTCACCTACTCCTAGTATATGTCTATAGAAATCAGCCCAAACAGTCTTAATAAAGGACAAGTGTATAATGTGCCTTGAATAGTTACTAATGATAGCATGAAAGCCATCATAATTAGCAACACATTTAAAGTAATTTTTAGCCCTGGCTGGTGTGTCTCAGTTAGTTGGAGCATCTTCCAATGTACCAAAAGATCCCCGGTTCGATTCTCGGTCAGGGCACTTAGGTTGTGGATTCGATCCCCAGTCAGAGCAAGTACAACCAATGTTTCTCTTTCACATCCATGTTTCTCTCTCCCCATTCTCCCTTCCTTTATTACTTAAAAATAATAAAGTAATAATTTATAGAAGAGGGTAGAGGGGAAGAAAATGGTGATGGAAGGAGATTTGACTGGGGGTGGTGAACACAAAGCAACATATAGCCCGGCCGGTATGGTTCAATGGTTGAGCATCAATCTATGAACCAGGAGGTCACAGTTCTATTCCCAGTTAGGGCATATGCCCAGGTTGAGGGCTCATTCCCCAGTAAAGGGCATGCAGGAGGTAGCTGATCAATGATTCTCTCTCATCGATGTTTCTATCTCCCTCTTCCTCTCTGAAATCAATAAAAAAATATATTTTTAAAAACAAAACAACAAAAAATATATAGAGATGATGCATTATAGAATTGTACACCTGAAACCTATATAATTTTATTAACCAATGTCACCCCAATAAATTCAATAATTTTTTTAAAAATAAAGTAATAATTTAAAATTTTTCAACTTTATTGTATATTTTAAATTTGTCTTTGTGCACTTTACTGTTTACATAAATATTATATACATACATCAAAAACGTTTTTAGACCATTGATCTAGGCTTCTTTGCCATTAAAAGCCACTATCAAAAAGTACCAATCATCGCCCTAACCGGTTTGGCTCAGTGGATAGAGTGTTGGTCTGCGGACTCAAGGGTCCCAGGTTCGATTCTCGTCAAGGGCATGTACCTTGCTTGCGGGCACATACCCAGTAGGGAGTGTGCAGGAGGCAGCTGATCGATGTTTCTCTCTCATCGATGTTTCTAACAATCCCTCTCCCTTCCTCTCTGTAAAAAATCAATAAAATATATTTTTTTTAAAAAAAAGTACCAATCATCATCGGTAGTCTACTTTAAAAGATCTCTGTTATGCTTTCTGAATTATAGCAGCAGGAGAATTGATTAAATCCTCTCCTTCCTTTCTTTTTATACTATTCCTGCCTTGAATCTTATTCTAAAAGCATTTTCTCATATTTTTAAGTTTTCAAAGGTTTAATCACACCTGAGTCCATCGATTTTCAACCTTTTTTCATCTCATGGCACACTTAAACTAATTACTAAAATTCTGAAAAAATAAAATAAAATTCTGCAGCACACCAAAAAAATATTTTTTTTTTCAGTGGTTGGAGCATTGACCGTTGGACTGAAGGGTCCCAGGTTCAATTCCCGTCAAGGGCACATACTTCAGTTGCAGGCTCAATCCCCAGCCCAGTCGTTCGGGGTATACATGGGAGGCAACCAGTCCATGTGCCTCTCTCACCTCTCTCTCTCTCTCTCTCTCTCTCTCTCTCTCTCTCTCTCTCTCTCTCTCTCTTCCCCCCTTCCTCCCTCCCTCTCTACCTCCCTCCCTCCCTCTCTTCCTCTCGTCTCTCTCTAAATATCAGTGGGAAAATGTCCTCCAGTGAGGATTAATGACAACCAAAAAATTGATATAATTTTGACTCATTCACACTGGACAGCTATTGTTGTGTTAGTTGTTGTCATTTTTTTATTTGACAATCTAAGGGTTTAAAAGAGGTCAGTGCCCCTGACTTGACTAGTCATGTACTGCATGTTTTAAAAATGCTTGCAGCACACCGGTTGAAAATCGCTGCCCTAGCCTAGACAATATGATTCATCATCAGAGGTATGTTACATAAATTAGCCTCAAAGTACTTCACAGCGAACCAAAGGTAAAAAACCATTGTGCCCATACTTTCTTCTAAGAAAGGTAAAGGCTCATTACCCTACAGCCTTACTAAGAACCCATATCAGACAGTATGTTTTCTGGAAAGCCAGTGAAACGTACATGATCACATTAATGCTAAAATCTTCAAAAAAGTGGTTAAGAAAGGAACAAAGCCTGTATTAAATAAAAATTTTCTTTATTAATTCCCATTTAATTCTCTTAGGCATTTCAACTGCTTAACTTTTATATAGGCCCTGGGTAAATAGAGCTAAACCATAAGACAAATCCATTTTTTTAAGATCATGTTATTTCTATGTTATTAAGCACTGTGCCCAGTTTTATGATGACACATAGTAACAAAGTACACACCTGGCTGGAAAAATCCGAACAGAATCAGAATCAGGGACGGGAAAATTTCAGGTCTTCCAATAGCAAGTTCCAAGTTGATGGCTATCTCTACGATGAAAAAGAGATTCAAAGTAAATCACATGGTGTGTTGCTTGCTAGTATATCTGGTGAACCAGTTTGAGAGTTACACAATTTGAAAGGAGTCTCTTGAAAACAGGAGGAATGAATTTTTGGAATGGGTGTGTGCTTAGGACTAACCAACAAATGAAAATTTAAGCTTTGTGGAAAAACTAGAGTAATCACACCACCCACTCTCCATGCAGCCTCTGCCGATTGTGATCTTCCTCTGGAAGGTTTTCTGAGTTTTGTGGGTACAGAGAATAATGCAGACCTTCCTAATGGACCAATATGGGGAGAATTAAAAGTACAGATTTCTGCCCAGCTGGTGTGGTTCAGTGGTTGAGCGTCAACCTATGAACTAGGAGGTCATGGTTCAATTCCCAGTCAGGGCACATGCCAGATTTTGGGCTTGATCCCCAGTGTGGGACGTGCAGGAGGCGGCTGATCAATGATTCTCTGTCATCATTGATGTTTCTCTCTCTCTCCCTCTCCCTTCCTCTCTGAAACCAATATAAATATATATTTAAAAAAAAGATTTCTTATCGGATAAGTGATTTCCAGAAACAGAGTCATATATGTATTAAAAACTGCAAAAATAATAGCTTTTGTTTGCATATTCAATCAGGGCCCTTGACAGAATTTTGTGAAGAAGTTAGTCTTGTTTCTGTTTTAACACATCCTTAGGTATGTCAAGCACAGCAAAATACTGTTCCCACGAAGCCACTTCTGAGCTCTGGGTGGGTTTGGACTTCTGTGGTTTTTTCCTTTACTTTTTTCCTGGGCTTTTGTTTGCATTTTATTCAGTTTTTTTTTGTTTTGTTTTGTTTTTGTGTGTGTGTGTGTGTGTGTGTGTGTGTGTGTGTGTTTTACTTTTCCTTTATTAAAATCCATAACAAAAGTTCAAAAACTGCCATCAGATTAATTTGTTGGAAATTTGGTTTTTAATGAGTTATATTATCTGAAAAATGTGTGTGCCTGGAATATAAATTTCCAAGATATTGCTATCACAAAGCTTTTCTACCCTCCATGTTGAAGGTCTATAGCAAGGATAAGCAGATGAGATCAATTTCTGTGTTTCTTTTCTTTTTCCTTTATTTACAGCTTCCTCACAGAGAGAAATTGGCTATTTATAAGGCTAAGTGAAGCATATTTCTAGTCCAACAGTTGACTGTAAAATAGGTCTGTGTGTTGGCTCTCCTTCTATTATATATTCTTCTGAATCACAAAACTGTAAGAACTTTGAATTTACTCACTACACAAAGGACTTCCCACTCACTGTGGGCTGGGATGAGAGTTCCCAGCCAGGTGCACAGGGCCTCTGAGTGTAACGGCTTTCAGGGGGTGGCATTTAAGCTATTTCCTAAGCCAACTACAAAAAACCACCCAACTGTGGTGCAGGTTACTCCTCCAGCTGCCGCCCCCATATATGCCTTAAATCAACCTTTAACCTTAAATGTCAGAATGGACTCTCACTTTTGTCTGCTGCTTGACTATAACTGGAAAGATGAAGCTGTAGGCTGGCATTATTATTTGTCTTAAATGCATGTTAATAGTGACAGCTGTGGTTTCAATTTTTATCTAGTCCATTACTAAAATAGTTGTAGTGTTAAAAAAAACTCTAGTAGAAGAGTGCTTTGTATAAGCTTAGGCATCTGCTCTACGCCATGGTTTGTAGAGATAGAGAAATGAAAATAAAACTAAAATTTTGATTAATATATAAAATGAATTAAGAGGAATCTGATAATTGTTTATATAACACTTAAAACCAAAATATGTTAACTTTTTTTAGGTTTATTCAGATCATGTGGTATCTGTTCATGATAATGTTGATTAATATGTTGCAATGAAAACTTTTAATTTCTCTATTTTCAACTATTTTCCTAGTCTCTTATGAGAAACTGCAGCTCCCACCCCACCACCAAAAACTCTCCAAAGCATTGTAATACCATAGCAACTTGAAAAATTAATCTTAATTTTCTCTGTAAATAATTACTTGACCCTGGAGCCCAAGTGTGATTTGAGGCAAATTGTAAACCATATTTGTGCTCACTTCCATTCTGAAGGTAGAGGTCTGAAGAAAGACCAAAGCACATGTAATGGCCCAGCCGGTGTGGCTCAGTGATTGAGTGTCGACCCGTGAACCAAGAGGTCATAGGTTCGATTCCTGGTCAGGGCACATGCCCAGTCGGGGGGAGAGGTGGGGAGGTAGGAAGCAACTGATGTTTCTATCTCTCTGTCTCTCTCCCCTGTCTCTCTCTCTCTCTCGAAGATCAATAAGGGTATATTAAAAATAATTTTGTAAAAAAGACACATGTAATGGAATCCAGCACCTGGAGGACATCAAAAAGGGAATTTTCAAGCCATTTCTTATACACCCTAGCTGTTTAATAAATTAGCATACAATCATTTCAGCCTTTCTAAATGAAAGAGTTTTTATCACATTTTAAAAAATTAATGACTTGACTCTGCTATCCTTGGGAATTTAAAATAATGACATAGGTATTAAGTGTGAATGATTCGATTTCTGAAGGAAATGTCTTGTAAATCTGCAGTCCTCAAAGCCAGTCTGTGTGTATTTCACTAGAATTGTTCTCTTTTATATTCATGTGGTTTGTTTCAAGTGTAAATAGTGAGGTATTTGCATTCCCTTATGCATTATATAAAGAATTACCCAAGGAAAATCTCTCTTTTAAAGAGAAAGTTTGTAGTACTGTTGTTGCCCCGTTCTAGTCAGAATCAGCAGTAATAAACAGGAACATAGCTCAGACTCAGCTCTTCTGGTTTATCCCACTAGTGCAAGGCCACTTGAAAGTCAATGAGAGTGGACACATGATACAATATACAGATGCTATAGTATAGAATCATATCCCTTAAACCTATGTAATTTTAATAACTAGTGTCACCCCAATAAATTCAGCTTTTAAAAAGTCAGTGAGAGAGAGACTGGGACTGTAGGTTGGGAGACTTCGCCCTTCTCCACCTCAGTGTGGATCTCCTGGTCTAATCAGTGCAGCCGGAGCCTCTACTGCATATGCCATTTCAGGGTTTATTTCCCATCCTTCAGTATTCGCAAAGGACAGCTTCACCCCCACACCAGTCGCTCTCCTTCCAGTTCCTTTGGAATATGTCTCTGTACCCAAAAAAATTAAGTATTGATTTGTAAATTCTTTTGTTCCCAAATCAGTGTGTGTGTGTGTGTGTGTGTGTGTGTGTGTGTGTGTGTGTGTGTGTGTGTTGAATCCCCATAATGATTTTAAGTCTCTTGTGGGCATGGACTACTTCTCCCCCTACCCCCACCCCCTACCCCATAGCACCAATTACAGTGTTGGACACAAATAAGGACTTCATTAAGTGTTTGGTGGTTTATAATTAAAAGGATTAAAGAAAAGTGTCAGCCAGGAGTTATATATTTGTTAGCTTCCGGTAAATATAACAGCAAAAAATTTATCTTCCTTTATTCCTCTGCTTTTTATTACGGAAAGCAGCAATTGAATTGTTCTAGAAATTAGGTGAAGTTAATCTAATAGTTGCTGAAAAGGGAGCGCATTAGGCACATGTTGAAATACCTTTTGCTGGCCCGGGAAAGAGATTGGGTTCGTTTACCTTTTAGCCTATTAGACTGATGGGAAAATCAAGGGGGCAGAAAACAGAGATGTTTGGTTTTCTAAGTTGCCCCAAGTTACCATTTTAAAACCCGCCTGCAAGCATTTCTAAAACGGGAGTCCGGTAGCTCCAGTCACCAAACCGGTTTAACTGCACTGCCTCCCCTGATTCTGGGTGAGAGGGAGCTCCGAGCACATAAACCTAGCAGAGATCGCTGTCCCAATCATCTGAGAACAAGTTGTGTAGTGATGTGCCGCAGTGTCTGTGCAAACCTTCTCCCACAAACCATGAAGTGACTCCAGGTTCCTAGTTCCTTCTTTGTTCCCTTGTTAATCACTGACTTCTGGCTAGTGGGAGGTGCCCCCCATTTGCTAACGCGTCCTTTTTGGGAAGGGATGACGCACAGATTGTCCTAATAAGGACTTAGATTGGGAAAGCACCGCCCCTCTGAGAAGATGGGACAAGTCAGAGAGAGGGCGGGCAGTTTCTTTTTCAACTAGGGATGACACAAGCATAAGTCATTTCCTTATTAATCGGTTCAAACCAGTTCTTACAGGAACTGGTGGTGATAAATGTGGGACTTCTCAGAAGTCATTCATTTTATTCTTTGTGCCACACCAGTGAGCAGCCTCAGCTGAGCCGGCCTCACTCTGAGGATGAACTCTTCTGCGAGAAGCAAGGAGCTGAGCTCCTGCTCTCTCCCAGACTTGTTGGTGGGAGAGATTTTTCTCCTTTATGGGCTTGTTAGAGTTCTCAAGACTTCACCAGCTCTGCTGATAGTTTTACTTTTTTTTTCTTTCTACCAACCCCTGCTTTTTGAATCCAGGCGGTAAGTGGATTTTTCCTTAACATTTTTCCTTCTTTTCTTCCCAAATGTACCTTTTTCCTTGGGGTATTGTCCCCGCCTCCAGTGCTGTCCCCGGCATAGGTCCATCTCTGCAGAAGCCATTCCAGGAATACCTGGAGGCCCAGCGGCAGAAGCTTCACCACAGGAGTGAAATGGGCACACCACAGGTGAGACCCCCCCCTCTCCTCCCACCGTGTCGGGCTGGAATCACGCTCCCGGGGTCACTGCATAGGCACAAATAGGGTGAGGCTTGTTTGCAAGTCTTCCCTCACAGGCCTTGAGGCTCCATGGACTCTACTGGGAAATTTGTCTAAATCGGAACATGTAACTTCTGTTTTGTACCTCTCCCAAAGTCAAGGGTAGGGCTAGTGGAAAATAATAGATCTGTTATGTAGAATGAGTTATTGCCTTGATCTCATATTATTTATTAGCAAGTATACTTTCTGAATGGATTTAAAAGTTGACATTTATAGCTTAACAAAACTGAGGTCACTGGAATATCTCCCTTCATTTTTGCACTATTTTTCTTTTCAGAGGTGGGAAAATAATCATTTTTTAATAAACCAAGGCTCTTGCTATAGCTGAACATAAAACCTTTCATTTAAACTAAGCCTCTTCTGTGAGTAGTCCTGTGACAAAGGGAAACGACTAGAAGATGCGTAAGCAGCAGCCTGCGGTGGGAAGCTTGAAGGAAGCACAGCCGAGTTGTTTGGGCTGTTTGGTTGGTTGGGTTTGGGCGGCCCAATACTCTATGCGGCCCTGTGCTGCCCTCAATTGACCAAACATGATTTCAGAAATAGATAACATTTATGTTTTAAAAGCTGCTCCCAATCCTGGAACAAGAATATATAACTCTTTTGACATTGCCCTGTACAAGTGTCTGCAGACTTTATTCTTAGGTAGAAAGAGATAAGGGATGGCCTCACGGCCGCCCCATTCTGAACCATTTGCATCAACATGGACTTTACAGCCAACAGAGTGAAATCTTAATAACTGGGTGTAAAAGGGCCCAAATGTCTTATTTCAGGGTAGCTAGAGACATGAGACTTTTCATCTTAATTGTTCAGAATTTCTAGGTTATAGGCTTCCACGGTCTCATTAGTTTTCCTAAAACAGTGTAGATGACCCCTGTTTTACTACTGAAATGATGAAGTGTTTCTTGTGGCTTATTCTGCATTTCTTCCTGCAGGGAGAAAACTGGTTGTCCTGGATGTTCGAGAAGTTGGTGATTGCAATGGTGTGTTACTTCATCCTGTCCATCATTAACTCCATGGCACAAAGTTATGCCAAAAGAATCCAGCAGCGGATAAAATCAGAGGAGAAAACTAAATAAGCAGGAAAAGTTTTTAACAGCAGGAACTAGAATGGATGGGTTCTGCCTTAATTGGGAGGACTCCAAACCCGGAAAAAAACTTCCCTTTTCCATCCTGTTTCGATTTAACTTTTTTCCCCCTGAAAACAGTTTAGTCCATATTTTGCACTGACATACTTTTCCTTTGTGTGTTAAGGTAAGGTATCCACCCTCAATTCAGTTCAAGTTGTATTTTTTGAGGGTGAAATGGGATGTTCAGCAGCAAACTTAACAGAAACTGGCCTTCTATTTGTTACTTTCAAAAGGCCCACATAGTACAATTAAAGAATTCCAGACACCATAAAAAAAAGTTCCTAAGTATGTTAACTATGTCAGGCTTTTTAAGCTTGTCACAAATGACTGCTTTGTTTTTCTAAATCATCAAAATGTATATAAGTATTAGATGGGATAACAGTCTTGCATGTCTATCATGGTACAATTTAATATGCCATCCTGCCCAGCCCTTCCTCTCCCACCTACCAAAAAAAAAAAAGCCATTTTATGATGCGTTGCACACCCTGTTGGGAAATTGATCTTTAAAATTTTGAGACAGTATAAGGAAAATCTGGTTGGTGTCTCACGAATGAGCTGACACCATTTTTTATTCTGTATATTTAGAATGAAGTCATGAAAAATCTTTATAAAGACCTCTTTGATCATTCCAAAATTGTGTTGGTTTTCTTGAGCGTTTTGATTTTTTACTTCCTAGTAGCTTCTACCAGCTGAACAGCAGCCTTGCCAAATCCACCTACAACCGTAATTTCTTACGCTTTTGCTTATTTGCATGAAAAGAGACAGCACCGATTTTTGTTGCTGGAATTGGACAGCCAGCTGTACCCCGGCGAGATGGTGCCGTGAGGACGGGTGTCATGAGGGGATTTCTTGGATTGTGAAAGCAGTAGAGATGGTAGTATGCAAGTCAAAGAACACGGGAGAGAGAAATAACTCATTAAAAAAAAACTACACTTTTCTCGTGTGTTAATTTTAGCTCAGCATGTACTCTGTTTTAACAGAAATTTTCTTTTATATGTATCTTAATTTTATTGTCCTTTTCAGTTTTGTTCTTATGTGTTTTTCCTTTGGGATGTTTCAAGTTGAACTTGATCATTTTGTTTTGCTTGAGAGGGAAATAAACAATTTCACTTTCTTCCTTTAGGAAAATTGGTACTGACATTGTGTTGAGAATAGAATTGGGTTTAAATCTCAACGGGCCAGAAATGCCTGGTTTGTTTGATCAAATCCTGCCTGCCTGTCTGCTTGTTGTGCCTCCCGTCGTGACATCTCCATGGCCGTACCACCTTGTCGGGTAGCTTATCAGACTGATGTTGACTGTTGAATCTCATGGCAACAGCAGTCGATGGGCTGTCTGACATTTTGGTATCTTTCATCTGACCATCCATATCAAATGTTCCCATTCAAACATTACCCAAAGTCATGGTTAATGATAAACAAAAACCTCTGTCCTTATGTTTAGTGGCACTTTGAGTCTTTTATGCCATGATATTGCATAGTCAGAAGGACTTTATGGGAAAATTGGGATAGTCTCCGTGACCACAGCTAAGTAAATCAAGCATAAGCAGCCTGCCTGGTGGGTTTTGAAAAGGTTATTGATCATTTTTTTCCATCCAGGGACTTCCTAGCAGTGTGAGTGTTTACCTTACTTGAAGAGCAGTGCCCAAAGGCTTTAAACAGATGCACATTAAAATCATAATTTTTAGGTTCTTTAGGGTTAGTGTAAGTTTCTAAGTCGGCTTCTGGTTGTGTTTCATCTGTTTCCTGCATTTTCCTTTGTGTTTGTCTAAAGAGAGAAAAGAGGAAAGCAAATATGAGTGGTGCCACTTGTACTAAACCTTTGGGCTTTGTTGGTCAGTTTATTTCAGGGTTGGGTATTAGAAAAATGTGCTGTCTTAGGCTGAAGGTCTGACTTAAGGGTGACAGTTGGTTCGCTCTCTCGAATAAAGAGCAACTCTGCTTTCCTCACTGTGTGCTCAGGCGTGGCGCCCCCGAGGTCCTGCTGGCCTTCTGTCCCGTGTGTGTTTGTTCCTTTCTTAGATCAGAAGTGGATGCAAACAACTACATGATCCCAGAGACATGCCTAGTTCATTCCAGCTGGTGAGAGACCAGAAACGTTGTAAATGGATGTTTGATATTACTGCAAATAAAGAAAAAGGGCCTGGGAATTCTGATTCCATCTCTATTTTGTTTAAGCCTCATTTTGTGCCTTTAATATCTGCAATGTTAAATCACTTCTCAACTCAGTGACTGCCAAGGAGTACAATCCAGCCCAATGCCGTGCATCAGCAGTTCACACTGAGGAGCGCCTCCCTCCAAACCTCCCGCGGTGGTTTCTGTGTTCTCTCTGAGAACAGCCTCTGGAGTGTGGGGCTTGAAAGCAGGGGAGAGTTTTACTTTCATGTGTATAATGGCCACTCTTCCCATTCTCTAGAAATCCAGGAAAAGACGGTGCTGGGGGAAGTTTCTGGAACGCACTGGTTAATTCAGTGTCTGTAGCAGCAAGTGCTCCTGTACAAACAAGCTCAGCCCATGTGCTGTCCCTGTAGCTTCCGTGAGACTCATCTACTTTAAGAAAGTTTTTAACTCGGCCTAGATTTCATCTATTAAGAAATATATAGGTAGTCAGGTTGACTGAAGGATTAAATTAGATAAAATGTAAAATACTGCCATAAATGTATGTCCCCAATTTTTAATTTATCAAAGATAGTATTTGATACACATGCAAGAATTTTACAACATTCCACTTACTCCAAAAACTTTTTTAAATGTTTTCAGTACATGCACCCTTGTTTTGGAGTACATATACTCTGTCTAAAGAAGTTAAATCCAAGGTACAGATTAAAGAGAAAAACACAAATTAGTGAACTAAAACTTGATTAACAAGACAAAAACCTTTTAAAATCTGAAAATAGGCCCCCAGCTAGCCTAGATAAAGTACAAAGCACCAATACACAAATATACTGTGAAATCATTGAAAATAACTTTCCTAACCCTCCCGCCTTATAAGTAAATGTTGACAGCTTATTTATTTTTATTATAAAGATAGTTAATCCTAATAAATCTGGAAGTTAGGGGGGGAGGAGTACCAGCTTTTAGTTCCTTGTTAGCAACTCCACCTAGATTAACGAGATTTGATGGGTGTAAATAGGTTTTAAACAGGGTTTTTTAAAATTTGGCTCGGTGGCCGGCGAGATCTTCCTCGATAGGCCTCAAAGTCTCATTTCTGCTAGAAAAACACAAAAATTTGTTTATTTTATTCATTAATAACTAGTTATTAATGTGCTCACAAAAGGAGCACATTAATCAGGAGTTGAATAGCCATTTTTTAAAGCCAAGTAACTTTCCATCTCTAACTCGCATTGATCAGAGCTTTTCCGCCTTCCACAAAACACGGTAAATGAAATGCTGCACCAAACTGGCATCCGAAGTGTTTTGTTCCTTTATTGTCGAAGGCAACAAGAAAGCACATAATGTACTTTAAAATTCTAGAAGCAGCTGAGTCATTAGTGTCTGGTCGTCAGGGGCTTGGGTTCCTGTCCCTCCCTTCCCAACAAGGCCACGAGTTCACCTGAGGTAACGCGTTTGCCTTGGGGGTGAGGCCTTGGATTGCAGCAAATAAGCTACATGTATTTGCATATTTGCCCTGTGCTCACGAGAGGGATTGTAACAAAAACCTGTTCTGGGCAGATGCTTACTCATGGCCTTTAGAATTGCTTGGTGCTGGGATAGGCAGGTGCCAACTGTTTGCTCATTCTCTTTGACCGACTGGCCTTGCAGTTTGCTGTGTGGGTGTTGATACTACTAAATTAAACACACACACAACATTGTTTTAGCTGGCCCCCGCTCTCCACCCAAACACCCTGGATTCATTTGAGATCTGAGATTCTAATTCTGTCGTTGGGAGACCGGCCCAAACTGTGGCCCCGAGAGAGTGAGTCAGTTGTGAGTGGCTGGCTGACTATGTGGGAACAGAAACGAATGCAGGGTAGAGGGTTTGTCAGCCAAATCCACAAATGTGCGGCTTTTTGAAACGTTGGACATCTGCTCCTCTTCATTCAAAACAAACTTGAAAAAGCACAAGGTTGCTTGGCTCCTTGTTCCTTTGTGTCCGCAGCAGTTACCGCTCTCACTTGGAAAGCCTGGAGCCGAAGTTAGAAAACGTGGAATCTTCAGGGCTCGCTTCAGAGAGGGTGGGACTGGGCCGCCTCGGAAAGGGAAGAGCTGGTTGTACAACACACGGTGTGGAAATCCCCTTCGGGGGTAATCAGCCCAGGTGCTCAGCCCGGTTGTTAACCATTTCCAAGTGACTCAAAGGACACGAGGGAGGGTTTGGACACACGCCAGCACTGTGTCTACAATGCAGTCTTTATTTGCATTGGAGACCGCATTCCTGACATCTCCGAGGCAAGGCTCTGGTCTACTCGGGGCATCTAAGAGGGACCCCTCAGCCACCTACCTAAGCTGACAGTCAGAGCCTCCTTTTGAGGGTTTCCCGGGAGGAGCATCTACAGCTTGCTTTGATGGCCTCCCGCCCAAAGCTCTTGGAGGAAAAGCCGTTCCTTCAGAGAGGCCTCTGTAGGCCGCTTTCCCCTCCCCCCAACTAATGCCACATACGGCATTTCCCTGTGTTGCCATCTGTCCCCTCTGGGCAACAGCGTGGGCAGCGTTTACCTTCAGGCCACTTTCGACTGACCCAGCCGCGCTGTATTGCTTAATTGTGTCCCAGGTGGTTTCCTGTCGGAAGATGCCTTTGTGGAGGGGCGGTTTGGAGAAGGGATGGTTCTGTCTTTCCCTGGAGGTGGGGAATGACTGGTCCGGTCACTGTTGTCTCGCTTGGCTTCTCGCCAGGTTGTGTGGGAAACGGAGTACCTGGGGTTCACTCCTCGTGTCACCGAGAACATGCGCGCAACCTGTGTTCATTAGTTACACAGATGAAAGCCCAAAGTAATGAGAGGAGGCCTTTCTGTTTCATTTTTAGTGCCGCTCAGCCCCCTAGTCACTCTCACTCGAATGAGGTCCTAAGTACCGGTAAGCCAACAGCCAACCTCTCTCTACCTAACCTCACATTGTTCGGCCATACTCGAGGCTCTTCAGACACCTCTGCCTCATCCTGCGCATTGCACCAGCCCCGACCCATTTCCATGTCCCCTGTATGGTCTCTGTGCACAACCACACAACACCAGCAATCAAGATTAGCTCCCCAGACCCCGCTGGGTAGCTCAGTTGGTTAGGGCATTGTCCTCATACACTAAGGTTGAGGCGTCAATCCTCGGGGCACATATAAGGAGCAACCAATGAATGCATAAATAAGTGGGACAACAGAGCGATCTCTCTCTCTCTCTCTTTCAAATCAACAAAGAAAAAAAGCTTAGCTCCCAGGAACCTCCTTCGACGCCCTGTACCAGGAAGTGGGGTGGACACTATAACTTGATGATTGTTTGCTTACGTTGTACCGGCCATTGTTTCAGTGCTGTCTTACGTGCATTGTATTTAATCGTTAAATCCTTATAAACAACCCCATGAGGAAATTAAAACAGAGAGATGCAGTAATTTGCTGGAGGAAGCAAGGAAGTAGCAGAGTTAGAGCTCCCACCGAGGTGTTCTGGCTCCTGGCCACTCAGTTCTGCAGAAGAGTCCTGGCTTCTGCGTGACTTGTTTTATCTTGTGATCACAGATAGGCCACAGAGAAAGGGAGAGGGCACGAAGTCGCGGCCACAGCCTACAAAGTTGCTGTTTAAATGATGAGCGGCCTTTGTCCTTCCCTGGGCCGAGGGTTGGCCAGGCCAGCTCCTGTGTGGGCAGGTTCCCAGTGCGGCGCTCGCCGTAATTGTGATTACAAAGCCATTTCTGTTTGTATAGACCTTCTTTCCTTTTTTCCAAAGCACTTTCCCATCTTCAATGTTATTTGATCTTCATAATAACCCTAGGAAATGGTTAGGGCCAGGAGTGGCATTAGCCCCACTCGGGGAGGGGGGTGAATTCACTTTTTAAATCTCTTCTCTGGTAAGGCACTGTGGGGAAGAGACAAAGGTGTGGAAAACTGATATTCCTCCACGAGCGTCCAGTCTTCTTGGGGGTATGAGGCATATATGCAGATAACTGTGTAGAGCGAGATCAATGCCAGAAGAAAAGAATCACTGAGTAGGAAGGATCCATCCCACAAGGTTTCATGAGGAAGTGGCATTTGAGTTGCCAGGGAGGAGTGGAGAGAGGGAAGGTATTCTAATTAGAGAAAGCCCGGTGAGAGGCACTGGGAAGGAACAGGTGGGGGCCATGTGAGGGGGGGAGGTTAGAATAGAAGAGATAAGACCAGTGAGTCATCTACCTCCTGTTATTCTTGGCCCTAGCCCCGTTTTGTTTCCTTTAAAGTAACTGCGTAGCTCATAACTGTTGTCTGTTTTCTGGTGTTTGCTCTGCTTTCCTCCACTAGAACATAAAAGCCCCATAAAGCCAAAACCGGTTTGGCTCAGTGGATAGAGCATCGGCCTGCGGACTCAGGGGTCCCGGGTTCGATTCCGGTCAAGGGCATGTACCTTGGTTGCGGGCACGTCCCCAGTGGGGGGTGTGCAGGAGGCAGCTGATTGATGTTTCTAGCTCTCTATCCCTCTCTCTTCCTCTCTGTAAAAAATCAATAAAATATATTTAAAAAAAAAAAAAAAAAAAAAAAAAAAAAAAGCCCCATAAAGGCGGACACTATTGTGTTGTCCTTTGCCCGGAGCCAAGCGCAGGGCCTGGCACTCAGGATGCTCCCAGCGAGTGTTTGCCGAGCGAATATTGCAATAGTTCAGGTGGAGCAACCGTGGAGATTCAAAGGCAGGCAGGAGGTGCTACCTGAGTAGGATCCAGGGTAGTCGGCAAAGATGGAGGGAAAGAGGTGGCGTATGGGTGAAGGAGGAACCAGAGCCCTGGCTGGTGCTCAGTGGTTGGAGCCTCATCCCGTACACCAACAAGGTTGCAGGTTTCATTCCCCGTCAGGTCAGAGCACATACCTAGGTTGCAGGCTCAATCCCCAGTTGAGGTGGGTCCAGGAGGCAACCAATCGATGTTTCTCTCTCTCCCTTGCTCTCTCTCCAAAAATCAATGAAAACACATCTGTGGGTGAGGATTCAAAAAAGAAGAAGGAACCAGAGAGCCCTGAGAATGCCGGTGGATCATACTGAGCCAGGAACATAGGAGGAGGAGCAAGTTTGAGGGAGAGAGACAGTTGTGTTTTGAACATTCTGAGGGGAGATACTGAGCAACAGAACAAATGGGGGGAAGAAGGGGGTTCCTATGGGTCTGTATCTCGGGTTTCCTAATTTCTAAACTCCTAGGTCAGTGGTCGGCAAACTCATTAGTGAACAGAGCCAAATATCAACAGTACAACGATTGAAATTTCTTTTGAGAACCAATTTTTTTAAACTTAAACTTCTTCTAACGCCACTTCTTCAAAATAGACTCACCCAGGCCGTGGTATTTTGTGGAAGAGCCACACTCAAGGGGCCAAAGAGCCGCATATGGCTCGCGAGCCGCGGTTTGCCGACCACGGTCCTAGTGAATGTGCTATCCACTAGACCGCTGTCACGTCTCCCTGTCAGACAAGAAACTGGACTTCCCTGGAGAATCCTCTTGAGAAATAGGTCCTCTGTACTTTCTCAACGTTAGGGGTGGGGCACATGCAGCTCCTGGGCCATATAAGGCCCACAAAATCATTTGGTCTGCCTTGCCAAGGCATTAGGATTAAATTAATGAAATGTTTGCGCAAACAGAGCAGGCTAATTTTTAAGTTGATAATTGTGTATGGCCCGCGAATGATGTTATAAGTATCCAAATGGCCTTTACAGGAACAAGGTTCAGAAGTGATCATCTGAGCCTTAACTGGTTCTGATGCCCCACTGTTCATGAAGAGATGGCCCCGGGGCTGGACCTTGGGCCGGAGGAAACGGCTCTAAATTGCCTCTCCTCCGCTGTATCCTGCTTACTCAACTGGACAGATTGTCTGTCTTTATAAGGAGAAAAGTTTGACAGAGTGATTTCCTGTATATTTCTGCTCGCGTCCAAGATTCCGGTAGTGCCAGCCTAGACAGTAGGGGCTGTCACCTAGAACCCAGATGTCACAGGTATTCCCAAGTACATACGAGGGCCTGCTCCCAACCGCCTCTGCCAAGCCAAAAGGCAAAATTGCAGTTTTATTGCACCTTCTAGAGCATGTGGTCAAGGCGGCTTTCCAGCTGGCTGCTTTCGTGCTGGGGTTGTTTACATGTTTCAGTAACTGAGTTATCCTTACTGAAGTTGGCTGGATAGGAGTTCAGAATAAATGACAGATGACCAGAATTATACCACTCACCAGGAGCACCAGAGGTCAGGAAAAAAGAGATTTACTTGTGCAATAATCCTTTGGTGGGAAGGAGGTACAGAACTCGAGTATTCCACTCTCAGGTAGGTGCAGTTTTCGAAGCCTGGGGAGTCACTATTCCTGGTTTTCTGATAGAACCATGCCTGTCTGATAAAAGCGTGTGTAAGGGGAGTGCTTTGCACAACTTAGGGGAATAAAATGAGGCTGAAAAATAGTGCTTTTAGGAAAATACAGATTTCAAAGAAATTTCCAGAATTTCAGCATTTTCTTCAAACATAAAGAAGCTGAGCATAAAACACATCCCCGGTCTCTGCAAGGAGGAAGTACAAAGTTCTTCGACACACAGAAGCTTTCCTACTTCATACACTTCTTTTCAGGCTGCTCCCAGACTCGTGTGTGTGCTATTTACTAGTCTTTTCTGTAGTGATAATAGGGACCACAGAGTTATTCTTTAATGTCTCCCTCCTTTGCCCCCAAATGAACCTGGAGCATCCTGTAGTTCCTACAACTTTCTGATGTGACAGTTTATAGAACAGTGATGCTGTTTACTACTCCAACCCTTGTTCCTGCCTTTTGATTCATTTGAATTCTTCCTCCATGCCTCAGTCTGCCTCCAGGTGTTAATATTCCTTTAAAAAGCAGTTATTCTATCTCTATATTGTTTTTTTAATATATATTTTATTGATTTTTTTACAGAGAGGAATAGAGAAGGATAGAGAGTTAGAAACATCAATGAGAGAGAAACACTGATTCAGCTGCCTCCTACACACTCCCTACTGGGGATATGCCCACAACCAAAGTACATGCCCTTGACCGGAATCGAACCTGGGACCCTTCAGTCCGCAGGCCGACGCTCTATCCACTGAGCTAAACCGGTTAGGGCTCTATATTGTTTTTAAGGCTTTGTTTTTTTAAAAAAAACTGCAAGCAAAAGAAATGCATAATACAAAAAAAGAAGTAAATCCCCTGAGAAAGACACTCCCCAAAGAAAAGACTATGAAATCTGGTGTGTACCCTGTCAGCCCTGCTCAAAAGTGCCCAGAGCCTCCTCTTCTTGGTCTTAGGGGCCTGGCAGGGGGGGGGGGGGGGGAGGGGTCACCACAGGGACAGACAGGACCACTGAGGCTTGTCTCCCATCTATATCTTCAGGTTAGTGATAGATGGCCCATCCCTGTCCTTACTGAACAACGTTAAACATTACCATATAGACAAATCCATGTGTTTTTCCGTAACAACAGTTAATGGCCATTTCTGTCTGCCTCAGCTACTATAGTTCATGTAACAGGAACAGTGGAGACAGGGAGTGGCCAAACTTTAGAAGGCTTGGAATTCCAGAACAAGGAATTTAGATTTTAGGTAGGGATTTCAAAACCAAGGAACTTCTTTATCCTCTCTCTCTCTCTCTCTCTCTCTCTCTCTCTTTTAAAATATATTTTTTATTTATTTCAGTGAGGAAGGGAGAGGGAGAGAGAGATAGAAACATCAATGATGAGAGAGAATCATTGGTCAGCTGCCTCCTGCACACCGAGCCCGCAACCTGGGCATGTGCCCTTGACTGGAATCGAACCTGGGACCCTTCAGTATGCAGGCCAACCCTCTATCCACTGGGCCAAACCGGCTAGGGCTCTTCTTTCTCTTAATATAGTGTTTGCATTTATGTTGTCTTAAAATGCTTTTAATTATATAAGAGGGCTTCAGAGACAACATATTTTTAATTATATTTCTACTTCCAGGTCCTTAGTTTCATCTAATAGTTGTGAGATCTGTTGTTAATATGGGAGCTTTCAGGGGCTTCCCTGTGTGCCTTTAGTTTTGCAGCTTTCCATCTCCTCCACTGTTTCTTAGACAGTGAATATGGATGGAGTCTCTACCAAGAGCCAGGTATTTGCTTTGCAGCAAAGAATATATGAAAGGGTAAGCTCATGGACAGGGGCCAGGTTTAACTCATTTGTAAAATCTGCCTCTGTGGTTTTCCTTGTAGGTGTTCAATGGACGTTTGTTGAATTCAGCTCACATCCTGACTCATACTGTTCATGTGAGCCCAGCTTAAGCAAAGCCTCTTTTTTTCAAAAAGGAAACACCCATCTTTTGCATTATGTCATGATTCTCACTATCATGTGCCTATGAACCTCTGTCATCTAGTAAGGACAAGTTTTGTTCAAGTCATTCCTGTAATTCCCAGGACTTTGCTCCTGAAATGTTGGATAGAAATACAATAGAAATGCAATGCAAGCCATATATCTCATTTTAAAATTTTTAGTAGCTACATTTTAAAATCTAAAAAGAAACAGGTATACCAATTTGTATAATTTATTTAACCTAATTTGTCATTAGGTTAAATGAATTATTTCAACAATAACATTTCAACAATTAATTTAAAATATTGTTATTTTACATTTTTTATTTCATATTATCTTCAAAATCCATGAGTATTTAAACAGCACTAGCCACATGTGGCTAGTGGCTACCTTATTGGACAGCATGGGTATAGAATCTGAGTTTTTGTGTACTCACCATGTAAATAATTAAATTCAAATAGAACAAGATAGCCACCTTATTGGCTGCATCATTGGCAAAGGACATAAATTTAGATAAGATAGAATTACTTGCTAAGGGACACATAATTTAGCTTACTGTTTCTTTTTATTTATATATTATTTTTTAATATTAATTTTAGAGAGGAAGGGAGAGGGTGAGATATAAACATCAATGAGAGAGAATCATTGATCAGCTGCCTCTTGCACACACCCCACTGAGGATCGAGCCACAACCCGGGCATGTGCCCTTAACTGGAATTGAACCAGAACCCTTCAGTCTGCAGGCTGATGCTCTATCCACTGAGCCAAACTGGCCAGGGCTTACTGTTTCTTTTTAAACTGTTCTTATAAGTTATTAGATTTTTCATCATTAGGTGAAGTCCATAATTCAAAAACCATCAAGTCTTTTTTTTTTTTTTGGAAATGCTTCTAAGCTATTATCAGTTATCTGACCCTCCTTTTCATCTTCCTGCTGCACTGGCTCCCTAGCATCTAAATGATTGTCTATCTTTTCCCACCTCTCCTTGAATGCCATATCTTCTCCAACAAAGATCCCACACTGGGTTCCCCCAAAACTTGAACTATTTACATTGTTTATCTTAACTTCATGTGGGAGCATTCCTGCTAGTAGAAATGGAATTCTATTTATTCACAAGGCTGACAGTGCATCGTCTGAGACACTTCCGAGTACAGGAGTAGGAAATCATTTAGTTAAAGATGTAAAGCCAGACTTTTCAGTTCACATTCCTAAAACTCATAGGAAACAATGTGATTGAACAGATAAGCAAATATCGCTTAAATAACTGGTTAGTTGCCCAAAATGACCAGGTAGTGGGTAAAGCCATAATGGGTAGGTAGAAGAACAAGAAGGGGTTGACTGCCAAACCTTGGGCTCATGGAGAGAGAATAGTGGGATAGGAACATATGGAGCATGTTTTTGAATTTTTTGGACAGAATTTCAAGTGTGATAAACATGGTGGTCAGCAGAAGAATCACTGGTATGTGCACTGGGGAGGAGGTTCTGCAGCGCCAGTGAGGAGGCATTTCAGACAAACTGAAAGCCTAGACTAGAGCTCCCGCTTCATTGTCCTTGCCCATGTACCACATCTTTCCTGTAAAAAAGTTGACGTGGGCATGGGCAAGACCCAAAGCAATAATAAAGAAGCTAGAATTGTAGCACCAGACATCCAAAAGAAAGTAACTGCATTGTAAGCATCTTCATTTGGTCTATGTGGAATTGGTCTCTGTTTCTTAACATCTGTTCAATGCCTGACACTGAACTGGTTGAATGACTGACAGAACAGTGAAGGGTAGTGGGCACACATACTGAGTTCTAAGAGATGGTTTTGTGTTTTAAAATATTTTTATTGATTTCAGAGAGGAAGGGAGAGAGAGAGAGAGATAGAAACATCATGATGAGAGAGATTCATTGATTGGCTGCCTCCTGCACACTCCCTACTGGGGATTGAGCCTGCAACCCAGGCATGTGCCCTTGACTGGAATCAAACCCGGGACCCTTCAGTCCACAAGCCAACGCTCTATCCACTGAGCCAAACCAGCCAGAGCTAAGTGATGGTTTAAATAAAGGAGAAAGATGTTGCAGATTGACTGGCTAGCATTGGGTGGGGAGCACCCAAAGATCCCCAGAAGCAAGAGGAAATGAATGGGAAGAAGCAGGTTTTATAATCTGAAGAGCTCTCGGAGAAAAGCATAAATGGGGGAGAGTGAAAAGGGTTGAAAACAAAGAGCAGTTGGAATTACACTGTGCTCACTGCCTATAGGGGTGCATCCTGGCCCTATAGGATGATGTCTGAGTGAAAACAGTGCTCCGGGGCCCACCAAAGAAACTACATGTCCAAAGCTGCTGTATCTGTATGCCCAGGAAGTTACTAGTCTATGGTCCTAGCTGATTGGCCGTTTTGTGCACACAAAGTATATTTGCAATGCCACCCCTTATCTTGAAGTTTAGGATCAGCTTCTTTGTGTTAATTTTTGAGTCAAAATCCTAACCCTAATAGTAAATAGATTAAAAAAATTCTGTGTAAATGTTTAAAACAAGTTTGCAAATATTTAGGTCCACATAAGTGAGTGGACTCAGAGCTCTAATTTGGGGTTTACTTTTTTTAAAAAATGTTTTTTTAATTGATATTAGAGAGAGAGGAAGGGAGAGGGAGAGACAGAAACATCCATTGGCTGCCTCTTGCACACCCCACACTGGGGATTGAGCCAGCAACCTGGGCATGTGCCCTGACCGGGAATCAAACCGGTGACCTCTTGGTGCATGGCAAGATGCCCAACTTACTAAGCCACAACTAACTGAGCCACCCTGGCCAGGCAGGGTTTACTTTTAATATTCACCTGCCATTGATTCCATGAGTTGCCAAATTAGTAATATACTTGTCCCTATGGTACCTTTCTTAAATATAAAATGATTTCAACTTAAGACTTTCTTTAAGCTAAACTTTAAGCAAGTTTCTTCAGAATCAGCTTACCCCTGGTGAGATCATTCAGTTACAGATATTTACTAATGCTGGTTTAGTTTGGAAAATTGATTTAGTCTTAGGATCTCTTCAGTGCCAAACAATTACTTTTAATGTTATTTTGTAAAAATTATGATGTAATTATTTTTCAAGTGTAGTTGGGTTAACAAAATGCAGCAGTGGGGCGTGCCCTTTAGCAGCTGAACAGACAGATAGACCACTTTATACATTCCTTAGAAATAAGATATGGTTCAGTATTTTAAATCATAGCAACAGTTGATAAGAAAAACAGCAAAAAGGTAATCATTTCCATATGGAAAGAAAAGGAAGAGCCAGTGAAGCTGTGAACTGTCATTTTTCCAAATAAAAATAAATCACCACTGATAGATTTGGCAGAAAGGGCAAATGTTCCTATTTCCCACTTTACATTGTGAGTACATCACACGTGGTGTGTTTTACTGAAGTCCACCACTCCCTGCAAACTCAGTTGCCAACTTGCAATTGTGTTTTGTCCTGAGTGAAACCGACACCTCTGGATGTGCCAATTTCATCAAGCACAGTATTTCCTTGGTGATAATTTTCTCAACTTAGTGAAATTTTGGTGAAAGCTCTTACCCCTTTTTTATGAAAAGCATATAACCATCTTCTAAATACCTATTAATAATTTAAAAGCACTAGTTGGAATAAAATCAGTTTCTGCCCTGGCATTCCAAAATCTAAAAGAAAAACAAACCCAATTTTCTGATAACCAAAAAGGTTAAGAAAAGCTAACAGAATAACCATTTACTCATTTACCTTCGTATTTAAGCATGATGTATATTTATTAACAAAATCCTGGCTTTATTTTAAATAGCTGCTTAAGGTAGAAAATCTTACCTGTTATAGAATAAAATATACAAGATGTTCACCCTGTAATATTTAACAACAGCTCCCTCTTGTGGTTCAGAACATTCATTTCAAAGATAAATACATTTAAATACAGAATTGCAATTTCTTAACTTAAAATTGTGCCGTGAAGGTTTAGCACATATTTAATGAATCCTTTTTGAAATGAAGAGGGAAGAGTTAGGCATATAGGGACAAAACAGAATATTCCCCTTTTTTGGATAGTTCCAGCGTTCCAACATCTCAGCAAAGTGTTTCCAAAGTTCTTTATAGAAGCACCAATTTTTTTGTGTCTTACAAATGAAAATACCAAGTAGATGTTTTCATTGAAAAGATGATATTCTCTATTTAAAAGGTTCTTCTCCTATTCTGTGGGCATAGTATGCAGAAGAAATAAGCATTTGACTTGGCTGGCTTTAAAAGATCAGAATTTGAAAACATACAGTGATAATAGTATTGAAAATATTTTAGTCCAAAAATGACGTAAGGCATTTTTCCCCTTGATCCCTTTGTTCAAGATCAGAGATTGCGGTAACTGGCAACAACCTGTTCTAACAATGTGAAACTGTCCAAAAAGTCCTCTTCTTCAATTCCAAACTTTGTGTACTGATGAATGTAGGCTCTGGCAAAAGAAACAGAAAATGTAAAATGAAAAATACCAGACAGATAAATAACTCTTAAAATCAAGCAATAAATGGACCTTTCCCAGCTCATGAACATTTAAAGTCTTCCTTTTGCTTCAATGTTGGCTCCAAAGATTAGCAAACTTTCAAAGTTTATGCAGGCTCCCTGCCTTTTTAGTGTCCAAGAGAGTGACAATAAACTTGGGAATCCTAGTTAATCAAAGTGGAGGCCTTGTCCAATCATTTGAGGAATTTTTCTTTGACAGCTGGTCACTGTGGCGGAGGTCAGGAAACCTGATAACACATTTCTTAATACGAAGTAGACATTCCTTAGCATCAAGTGGAGTTGCACTTGCAATATTTCTGAGCAAGGTAAGGATCTCTTCTATTACTTCAAGGGTCTTATTTTATTTATTTATTTATTTATTTATTTTTTAATATATTTTATTGATTTTTTACAGAGAGGAAAGAGAGAGGGATAGAGAGTTAGAAACATTGATGAGAGAGAAACATCGATCAGCTGTCTCTTGCACACCCCCCACTGGGGATGTGCCTGCAACCAAGGTACATGCCCTTGACCGGAATCGAACCTGGGACCCTTCAGTCCGCAGTCCGACGCTTTATCCACTGAGCCAAACCAGTTAGGGCTATTTATTTATTTTTAACATATTTTTATTGATTTTAGAGAGGAAGGGAGAGGGAGAGAGAAAAAAACATCAATGATAAAAAAGAATTATTGATCAGCTGCCTCCCTCATGCCCCCTACTGGGGATCGAGCCCTTAACCCAGGCATGTGCCCTTGACAAGAATTGAACCCAGGACCCTTCAGTCTGCAGGCCCATGCTCTATCCACTGAGCCAAACTGGCTAGGGCTCAAGGATCTTATTTTAGAAAACTATCTTATTGTCCCTGTCTTATAATGAAATTTCTGCTTTAATTTCATTTCAGGTAGAAACTAATTTAGTCAACAGCAATAATAATAATAAACAAAGACTGAGCATTTTCTAGTCAGGCACTGCACTAGATGTTTTTACATGATTATCTCATTTAATCCTCACCACAGGTCTTCTCAGTTTGGACCCATTATACAGATAAGGAAATGAAGCATGGAGTAACATGCCTAAAGTTTCACACCTACAAAGTGGTAGCCATGCTTACTCCACGTTGTGGATTGAACGTTTGTGTCACCCCAAGGTGATGGTATTTAGGAAGTGAGGCCTTTGGGAGGTGATTAGGTCATGAGGGTGGAGCCCTCAAGAATAGGATTAGTGCCCTCACAAAAGAGGCCCGTGAAAATGCCTTTACGTGTCCTGACACAGAGAAAGACACCACCTGTGAACCAGAAAGTGCATTTTCACCAGACATCCAATCTGCCATCACCTTAAACCTGGACTTCCCAGCCTCCAGAACTGTGAGAAACAAATACTGATTCTTTATAGGCTACCCATCCCATGCTATTTTTGTCAAAGCAGCCCAAACAGGCTAAGATGTTATAGATCCTGCCTTGAGTTTTAACATTATATTATCTGCCTAAGGGTAGGAAGGTTTATAGATTTATCTTTTACTTACTTTGAAGCAAACATATTCCATGCTTTGCCCACAATCATATCAAGTGGTTTTACTAAGAACTGGCTGTTGCTGACCAATGCTGCAGACTTCTCATATTTGTTAAAGGCTCGCTGGGTTTTCCACATATTGAAAGCATTATCAGGTCCTAACCAGGAAGTATAGAGGGCTGGATCTTTAAATCCCCCTAGAGTAAAACAACATAAGCCATTGTTCACATTGTAAATCATTAATTTTGAAAACAAATAATAAAGGAATATTTTCTTATTCACTTCACCAAAATACCTTTTGTTTTGCCTTTTAAAACTAGCCTTACATTTAAAAAGTAAATTTTTAAAAATTAAAAACTAGCTTTACATTGCTTTTGATAAATGATTTATACTCATCATAACAGAGAAAGAGAGAAATATCAATGTGAGAGAGACACATTGATCAGTTGCCTCCCGCACATGCCCTGACCAGGGCTGGGGACCAAGCCTGCTACCGAGGTACATGCTCTTGACCGGAATTGAACCCAGGATCCTTCAGTCCGCTGGCCAACGCTCTATCCACTGATAGAGCGTCAAACCGATTGGGGTGAAATGTTCTCCTTTTAATTGTTACTATTTATCTAAGGGGTATTACAAGAACTAGATTGTTTCGTGTTCTTTATATCACAGCTAGAAGCAGCCAATTGGACACTGCTGAAACCATCAAATAAGGATAATATAAATCTAGAGACATGCCATAGAAACACAAAACTAACAAGAGAACTGCTCTTTCAACTTCTTGAAACTTTTGTAACAAAATGCTTGGCACAGAAACCACTAGCTGTCCCACAAGACCTGTTCTCTCTCTTTAGTAACAAAACCCCCAAATTTTAACTGTGCTCATGGTGACCTTGCAGCTAAGTGTGGCACGTGATTCAGTCCCAGTCAAATGGATATAAGCACCAGAGTGGTGTGTGACTCTAGGAGGAGGAGGTGTGCCCTTCTTTGCTCCTTTCTATGTGAGCTGGTGGCTGAACTCTAACAGATGTCTTAGAAGGAAGAAGCCATAAGGTAAAGACAACAGAACAACCAGATTCAGGAAGAAAGAATTAAATTGGTATCTTGTTTAAACCACCCCTATTTTGGTGTTCAGTCACATACTAACTGATAAAATGGTTTCATTTTGCTATAAAAACACATAATTATTATTATTTTCCTTTCTCTAAGAATAAATTCAGGGACTTTATTTTTAAACCATGTGTACCATATGCATGTGCAAAAAGCACATCTTAATTTTCACCTTACCCCCTGCTTACCCATATCCGCACTGTGCACCTCTTTTCCACGAAGGATGACCAAGTTAGCAAGGGACGTGTTAAAGTGAAGGTTCTTGTTGACAGACATTCTACCAAGAGTAGGAGCTCCTGATAAAGGAGGCCGCACCTGCCAATCAATACCTACCAAAGGAAAAAAACAAAAGCAAGAGATTTTATGAATGGCTTTGAACAGGAAAAGAAAAATATATTACAGAATTTATGTATTTTACATAAATTTTTATTTGATAACTAAAAGTTTTTTTGCTGCTAAGAGAGGGTGGTAGCCAGCCTCCAAGAGGAATCCCAATGACTCTTGCCTCCTGGAATTCAGGTCCTGGTATGGTCCCTTCCCACATGGGACAGGGCTGACCTTAATCACCAAAAGGGTGGTGCAGAAATGATGGTGTGTGACTCCCAAAGCCAGGTCATAAAAGACACTGTAACTTCCGCCTGGCTCCATCTTGGATCACTCATTCCTCCTGTTGCTAGGACATGTGGAAACAGATATACTGCTGATGGCAGTATTAGCGGGGTCAGTCTTTATATAGAGCAGTCTGATAACAAATGAAGAGTTTTAAAACTATATTCTTCAACCTTGTTAGTGATGTATATATATTTATATACATGAATATTTATATGTTCAAAGCTCTATTATAGAATTGTACACCTGAAACTTAGATAATTTTATTAACCAATGTCACCCCAATAAATTCAATTTTTTAAAAAAGCTCTATCTATAAACTGTGAAAAAAAATGTTAACACCCTAAAGTCCCTCATAGGAAAATGACTAAGCAAATTGTAGTTTATTGACCTAAGCTCAGCACAGCATATCTTACACTATCCTTAGGAACACAGTGTTCCTTGAGATGTTAACAGGTTTTGCTAGAAAAACAGGTATATACTCTGGTCCCAAAAATTCAGGAAGCATTACTTTAAGATGTGAACTATCCACCTATCTCCAAACCCCAGGCACTATAATCTAAAATCCCTAAGGAATTACAATTAAATGTAGAAGAAATCTACTTTCATAGTATTGAAACCTAAATTATTGTGGTTTGTGGTAAAATATACACTACAAAGATAATACTTAGTAGTGATTTCCAGTTAAACATGACAGATTGAATAAACAAGTTTACTGCCACTCTCTCCCCAAATCTCACTAACAAGACAATACAAGGATTTTTTTTTTTTTTTAAGGCATAAGCAAGAAAAAAAGGCAGAGGAGATAATGGCAGCAAAATGTTGGAAGCTGGAAAGCAAATGAAGGAGTGGTTACTATTTAGCAACCGGGGAAAGCTGAAACTCCTGCGCCCAGTGGAGGTCCTGGAGGCATGCCAGGCACTTCAAAAAGAGGAAGAAACAGGAGGATTAGTTAAAAATCTGGCTGAGAAGCACTGAGAGCCCCAGACCCTTCCCACTCCCTGCAGCAGGGGGAGTGCACCCCTCCATCAGGAAGGTCTAAGCCACGGAGGCTCTGGCCTGAGGGACACTATTGCTGGGCCACTGTTTCAGGCTCTGAAGATATAGCAGAGAACAAAATAGATTTTTTTAAAAACCTTTATGTTCTACTAAGATAAACCAAAAGGTCCACATTAAGGAATTTCAAAATGCTGAAGACAGAGAAAATCCTAAAAGATTCAAGAGAGAACAAAACAGGATTAGGAATCAGATCCACTTCTCAACAGTAGCACTGGAAGCTGGAAGATGATAGAGCAATGCATTCAAAAATACTGAATAAAAATGATTCCCAACCTCGAATCCTGTACCTGGCCAAACTATCAATGTCGTGAAAGGGCAGAATAATGATATTACATGGCTCAACTATGAGTATTTATGTAGCAAAAGTAATTCAAACATTGAAAACTGATCTAGTCAAAAAGTGTGTGTGTGTGTGTGTGTGTGTGTGTGTGTGTGTGTGTGTGTAGAGGTGTGTAAGAAGGTTCTATCCTCCATTTTTACATTAGGGAGGCAATTGATAATATCTAAACGTGGAAAATAACGTAAGTAACAGTATAAGCAAGATATTTAGAAATATGGAGGCAAATTCCAGAAGCAGCAGCTAAAAACACGGAAAGTAAGGCATCAGCTAGGCAGTGGGGGAAATGTAGGACAGGGCACTGCTCTTTTCCTCATTATAAATTCATGCAGGACAATTACTTGGCTTTTTAAAAAAGGTTGAGATATAATATACATACACTGCAAATGTATGTAAACAAAATCCATAAATATTTTATGCTTATAATACAAATCTAAGTATTAAAATGGATTTAAATATACACTTAAGTGAGTTTTAACTACTTGCTTTTTAAAAATTTTGTTAATATATTTTTTTGTTGATTTCAGAGAGGAAGGGAGAGGGAGAGAGAGAGAAACATCAATGATGAGAGAGAATCATCGATTGGCTGCCTCCTGCACGCCCCCTATGGGGATCGAGCCTGCAACCAGGGCATGTGCCCTTGACCAGAATTGAACTGACCCTTCAGTCCACACGCTGATGCTCTATCCACTGAGTCAAACTGGCTAGGGCTTAATTACTTGTTTTTAAAAACTCTGTTCATATATTACTTTGATAAAAATAAAATGTAAATAAAATTAAATGTCACACTTATCCGAAATTATTTTGGGAAATGACACTGTGAGGTGATTAGGAAGCCCGCCCGGGATGTCCTGGTGAGTCAGGCTCCTCCCTGGCCAGAAGAAGGGGCCATTATTTTGTAACTGGCCCAAGCCGGTTTATATTGAGAACCCCAGGCATTCTTCCCAGCTTTTGGGTGACATATTTTTAAAATACCCTTTACCTTCTTCCATTTTTGCATTAGAAATGAGCATCTGTCTCAAATGCTTGAGGAGGCCAGCCCAAGTAAACGTGCTGTATGCCAGGGAATGCTCAGACATTTGGGGAATGTTACGAACACCCAGCATCTTGAATTCAGGATGGGGAACTAAGTTCTCCATTAAGTCTCCTGTAAGGAAAAAAAAGAAATCTTAACTAAAATTTTAATTCCGCATTGTTCCTGTTGGTCTATTCACAATCACGATTTGATGGTCTTTGAGTATTTTCTCCTCCAAGCCAGAATTGCTTAAATTTTAAAATGTAAATAAAATTTCAGAGACAGTCTATTAAAGACCATGTATTTGCTTCATTTTGGCACCAATTTTAGCATGAGTGAGAAATAACACTTTGCCAAAAAAGAAACAAAGAGTTTAGAAGCCAAGTAACTGTTTATATGAATGAAATATTTAGCTAACAGAGTAAGCATAAGAGTTAATATGCTTTTATTCTTTTTGTATTCACTAAATATTCCTTTAGAAATCTTCCTAGTTCTCTAATTTATTTTATCTAGTTAAATGATAATCGGAACTGTGAGAAACAAATTTATGTTGTTTACATGCCACCCAGCCTATGAGTTATAGCAGCCTGAGTGGACTAAGACAGACTAATCTATGGACGTCCTGCCTTCTCAATCTATCAGTCTTCCCCTGTCTTTTTCTTTCTTTCTTTCTTTCTTTCTTTCTTTTTTTTGTTTTTTTTTTTTGTTTTGTTAAAAAAAAATCCTCATCTGATTCACCTGATATTTTCCCATTGATTTTTAGAGAGAGTGGAAGGGAGAGGGAGAGACAGAGAGAGAGAGAAAAAATTGATGTGAGAGAGACATATCAATTGCCTTCGCACATACCCCGACCAGGCAAGGGATTGAGCCTGCAACTGAGATACATGCCCTTGACCAGAATCAAACCCGGGACTCTTCAGTCTGAGGGCCGAGGCTCTATCCATTGAGCCAAACCAATCAGGGCAGTCTTCCCTTTTCTTCACCTCCCTCCTTATGCAGCTCCTTGCCCTTCTGACTCACCAAATCTTTCTGGTGAAAAAATCCAATCTTGGATCAGCCCCGTGCTTCTCCTTCTCTGTGCCTGACAGAGTATAGAAAGTCACCCCAGATGGCAGACAGGGATCCCCGCAGAATTCACAATCCCCAATTGCTTTGTTGAGAGGGTGATGTCTCCTCAAACACTTGAGCAGAACTATGTGGGTATCTGAGGTCTTTAGTGGACTTACGTTTTAAAAATTGAGCAATTGAGGAAGAAACAAAATTGGAGGAAAGCTAAGGGACCTGTTTTAGATGCAGTGTGTTTGGAATGTCCATGAAATGTGTACATAGAGATGTCAGGAAGGCTGCTCAATATAGAAATCTGGAGCTTAGGGAATTGGTCAGAGTTGGAGATAAACTGGCAGGTTGGAGAAGACAAGTGGTATTTAAAGCTGTGGAACTGGGGAGAGGATCCAAGACTAGCATTTAGAGCCTGAAAAACGGAGGAAAAAAGGGGATAAAAGGAGTAGTCATGGAGATAGGAAAAAAATCAGTAGAGGGGCTGTCACAAAAGGCAAAGAGGAAGAATGCAGACAGATGACAGAGATGGCACCTACAGGTCTGAGCACACTGATGAGAAATGAGGACAGTGGGAGAAATCAGTGATATGAACTGAGGAAGAGGTGGCAGGAGAGGAAGACAGGGAAAAATGATAAATCCATTCAGAACATGCTAAATTTAAAGAAGCAGAAGGTAACTAAGAAAACTGGGATAGGGAAAGAGAAAACTATTTGGGGAAGAGATTAGGGCGGGGCTAGGGAAGGGGGATATAGATTATAGAGTCATTTGCATCTGGATGATTTGAATTGATAAGGGACTATTTGCCAAATAAGCTGAAAAAAGAATGGTGGGTTTATTTTTATTTTTTTATTTTTATTGATTTCAGAGAGGAAGAGAGAGACAGAAACATCAATGATGAGAGAGAATCATTGATTGGCTGCCTCCTACACACGCCACACTGAGGATTGAGCTTGCAACCCAGGCATGTGCCCTGACCGGGAATCGAACCATGATCTTCTGGTTTATAGGTCGATACTCAACCACTGAACCACTCCGGCCGGGTGATGGGTCTTTATGGAGTGATAAAAATGATGGTTGTACAACTTCGTGGATATGCTAAAAAACACTGACTTGTACACTTGAAATGGGTGCATTGTATGTTATGTGAATTATACCTCAAAGTTTTTCTGAGAAAGAGAGAGAGAGAGAATTCTGAAGAATAGTCTATGGGCATCCACCACTCTTTAGAGAATTTAGTAACTTCCCAAAACATTTCAGTAAGACAGTTCAGAGAGCTAAGCAGCTCCTTAGGAAGGCTTTTGAGAAGAGGGAGACGGAGTGTATCTTCAGGCAGAGGAGAGGAGGCAAGAAAGAATAACTTCGAGGCTTTCAGAACATAAGACTTTCCTGTCAATAACATACAGGAGGACCAATACCTAGTGGATTTCTTCTGTAGTGAGATGAGCCTTCCTCAGAGTAAGTAGGCTGGAACACACTTCCCAGCTGATGGGCGAGGACTTGATTTATATCTCTGAAGGAGATCTGCTTGATATTCATCAGTTTTGCACAGATCTTATGAAGAGCATCATTCTCGTGAACAAGGAGGGCGTCTGAAGATCGGTACAGGTGAGAAAGAGTCAAAATGGAGTTGTAATTCTGAACAATAACCTGGAGAGGAGCAGGTCAGAAATAAAGGCAGGAGAGAAGAGTGGTTAAGAGGGTGGATTCTCAGGGCATCCTGCCTGGGATCAAGTCCTGGCTCTATCACTTTCTGGCTATATGATCTTGTACAAGTTATTTAATCTCTTTGTGCCTCAGTTTCCTCTCTATAAAATGGGAATAATAATTATACCAGCCTCCTAGAGTTTTAAAGGTTGATGACAGAATGCATGTAAATCACTAGAACAGTGCCCTGTATATAGTAAAGATTCAATGGATGGCCAACGTTACTATCACACTTTCTTCCTACATCATTTCCTAGAGTGACTTATCTCACCTCCATGTTATGATTTCTCAAGGTCTCTGCTTCTTATACTGTAGATAGTGGAACTAACTCAGGAATGTGTCCCGGAGAGAAAATGCACAATTGTCTTGTTTGGAATTTTTAGAGACCAGGACACCTCATTTGTTTGCAAAAGTTTCAGCAAAGTTAAATGAATTGTTCACGCAAGTACCATATTGTATAGTCTCTCCTGAAGCAGTAACTTAACATTTCCAAAGAAAGGGTCAGATCAATCTTTTGCCTACATGTATTGCAACTGCAGCAGGATTGAAATATAAAACTGTAAAAATTTCAATGAATGTGTTCTTACCTCACCAGTTCCATAAGGCCATATAATGTGATTCATTTTCAAAGCGTTGGAATACTGATCTTGTAAATTCCGTGTAATGAAGGCTCCTAGCCCAGATCCTGTGCCTCCAGCCATACTCATTATGATGAAAAAACCACTCAAGGAGTCACATTTCTCTACTTCCTTCTGGATTAGGTTCATTATAGATTCTGCATGTCTGGGTCCATGAACAGAGTAACTATGCAATGCAAAAGGAACAAATACAAACTCCTTACAGTTTAACCAGAGATATGCAATGCAGAGAGAAAGATATAGGACAGAGAAGGCTTTTTAAACCCATGAAAGTGAACTAACTCTCATGAAAGGCACAAAATTTAAAATACACAAGTTAAAACATACTTAACAGGAGAGTAGGAATGCTAGCACAGTGAATTGATTAGGTACAGAAAATCCTGTTACAGGCCATTCCTTTAGCTGGAGACTCCAATTACCAGGTAGTTCAGTAAGGTTATGGTACAACATAATATTCAGTACTCATAACAATACTCCTAAAGCAGTGGTTCTCAAACTTTTTTGCACATTACAATCACCCAGGGAAGCTTTGAAAAATCCCAATATCCGGGCTTCTTCCCATACCAATTAAATCAGAATTTTTGAATTGAGCCTAGGTACTGGAATTTCCCAAAGAACCCCAGGAAATACTACTGCCTCATTGTATTCCCTATTAGCTGGAATACCTGCGCAATGAAGATATGATATTGATAATAAGTTTGTTGGCAGAATGACAGTGAAGAAGTGGAAAACCCTGCTGCAAGAGGTCCATGGTTTCATCATTACCTGGACCTGAAGCACAGACATACATGAGATAGAAGGAGAGTTTCTTCTGGGTGAAGTCACACCCTACATTTTAAAATAGTAATCTTAAGATTATGTGCACAGTATATCAACCGCGCAGTTGTAACTACACTCTCTACTAATCGACTATGTAGCTGTATCTACACTGAAAAATCATGATGAATTATTCTTACCCATATGCCCAGTTGTTTCCAGAACCTTGCTTTTGACAGAAGCATGAACGCTGGCCATATTTCCATCGGCCAGACTGGGAAGCCTTTGATAGTGTTTGATTGATAACTTTAGGTTCCATGTCAACAAGTACAGCCCGGGCAATTGGAACTAGAGATGGGAGGGGGGGGGGGTGGAATAAAAGAATAATATTTCATATGTTATATTTAGGCTAACACAAGAGTATAAACTTCTAAGTACCCCCCCCACACACACACACACACACAAAATCTGAAGTATGAGGATAGAAAGATTGGTCATACTGCTCAGAAATCAAGGTGGGCAGCAGCAGGTATATGCTGATGGTTCACAATGTCTAGCATTCTGCTAAGCAGGATGAATCAGTGTGAGTTACAATGATCACTGGGTCAGGTCTACAAACATCTGTTGCGTGCTTACAATGTGCCATGTACTGGGAACACAGAGATGAAGACTACACCCATCCAGCCCTAGAAGGCCTAGTTGGAGATGAAACACTTAATCACTGTATCATGTGATGACCCATGACAAATCCACACTGAGTAGTATATTCGGAGGTACAAAATACCATGAACACAACAAGCAGTTTAGGATTGTTGAAGCAGATGATAGAGGAGGGAGCAGAAGAAGTGATGGATGGAGATGGAATGCAGGCAGGGCTCAGATCTTGGAAGTCCTTGTGTACAATGTTAAAAGCTTGAAATGAACCACTGAAAATGTTCAAGCAGGGGAGGAATAATCAGAAGTCTTTTTTTAAAAGATATTTTTATTAATTTCAGAGAGGAAGGGAGACGGAGCGAGAGAGAAACATCAATGATGATAGAGAATCATTGATTGGCTGCCTCCTGCACGCCCCCTACTGGGGATCGAGCCCACAACCCGGGCATGTGCCCTTGACTGGAATTGAACCTGGGACCCTTCAGTCCGCAGGCCCGCTCTATCCACTGAGCCAAACCAGCTAGGGCCAGATGTCTTTTTAATACAGCAGTGTGGAGGATAGATGTGATAGACACAGGAGTTTAGGCAGGGAAACTCAGAAAGAGTGTCTTGAAACAGTCCATGTGAGAGAGGACAAGAGTCAAAACTAAGGTGATGACAGTGAACATGGAAAAGGCAGGAGAGTTTCAAGAGATATGTAGGAGGTAAATCAAGCAGATATTTTTTGAGTATGTTTTGATTTATTTCAGAGAGAGGAAGGGAGAGGGAGAGAGAGAAACATTGACGAGAAAGAAACATCTATCAGCTGCTTCCTGCACTCCCTGGCCCCTACTGGGGATCGAGCCCAAAACCCAAGCATGTGCCTTGACCCAGAATTGAACCGTGACTTCGGCACTCAACCACTGAGCCACACTGGCTGGGCTAAATTAAGCAGATCTTGATGTCTGATGGTATGTGAGCATTAAGAGCCCAAGTTTTATTTATTTATTTGTTAAAATATATTTTATTGATTTTTTACAGAGAGGAAGGGAGAGGGATAGAGAGTTAGAAACATCGATGAGAGAGAAACATCGATCAGCTGCCTCCTGCACATACTGGGGATGTGCCCACAACCAAGGTACATGCCCTTGATTGGAATCAAACCTGCGACCCTTCAGTCCACAGGCCGACGCTCTATCCACTGAGTCAAACCGGTTAGGGCAAGAGCCCAAGTTTTAAAGGAAAGATAATGAATGATGCTGGATATGGAGATGCTGACTTTGAAGTACACATGGGAGATGCAGGTGGAGACGTCCACTAATTGTTGCCTGAAAGTGAGGCTAGGCTAGAGATTTGAGAGTCATTCGTGTAAAAGATGTCACAAATTATAAGAGAAACTGAAATTGCCCAGAGAGAACTATACACGTGAGGACAGAGGAGCACCTGAGATACAACCATTGGAGAAGAAAGGTTCAGATTCTAAGAAGGAGTTTTAAGGAGGGAGTTTTAGAGTTAGTTACCAAATCCAGTAGAGAATTAAGTAAATTAAGAAAATAAAACAGTCACTGGATTGGGTAATTAGGCTAACACTGGGAACTCTTCTTAGAGCAGTGTAGGGCAGAAGCAAGATTATAGCTGGGTAAAGTGGGTAATCCTTGAGACTCTTAAAGAGATATAGTCAAGAGATAAGTTTTGTTTTGTTGTTTTTAAATTGGCAAGATCTGAGCATGCTCTTGTGCCGAGGGGGAAGATGCTACCATAATGGCAAAGGTTGTTAACACAGAAACAAAGGATCAAGTGCAAAGTCATTCCCTAAAAAGATGGGAAGGGATGAAATTCAGACACGATGTGGATGGCCTGGCCTTGAAGTGGTTGGTTATGTCAGAGTAAAGGAGAGGACTGTGAACCACACATACCTCCATTTTCCTCCTCACTGAAGAATCTTTCTTTGCAAGATGCTTGATATGCCTCATTCTCTCTTTTAGAGCAGAGTCCCTGGGGACAGTGTGAATCACTAAATAGAGCATCAAATACTTCAAAACCAATCTGATTGCCACACTGACCAAGTTGCACTGTTACTATTGACATGCTGAGACACAAACTAGGCCTATTTCCTCAAAAAAGTGAGCAACCTGTAATAGAAAAATATAGGTTTTGAGAACCACTACATTATCAATAACTAAAGAACAAATAAAATGCCATGTGTGTTAATATACATCAATAAAATACATAATTTAAAAATGCCATATGCATATATGGTGTTATAGATGAAATAGCTATGTCGTCTAAGGAACCAATCATTTAAGGAAGTTGTTCTTTTTCTCTACATGGTTTTGGGATTTGGAATTTATTGTACCCAAATCTATTCATACACAGCTCAACAGTTTCCAAAATTTGATTTGTATTCGCTATTTTCCCATGCATGCATTTAAAACAAAACATAACAAAATTGGTTGAAGGAATTAATACTATACACTTCCCACCATAGGGACACATAGAACACAGAAGTTAACTCAACAATTGTACATTTATTGATTAACATTAATTTTCTCTCTTCTAAATAATGACTTTCTCTCTCTCTCCACCAATCACCTTTCTGGCCTGGTAACTACAGTAACACTTATAAGAAAAACTGTGTTTAGCTCAGGTAGGACAGCAAGGAAGACCAAGCTTGGAAAAATTGGACCAGATGAAATATTACAGCAAGTCTTCACTATTTTTTAACAAAGAGACAATTTTTATTTTTTATTTTTTGTAAATACCTCACACCAGGTCTATGCAGCACTGGAAAGAGCAGTGACTTGTAAGCCATACTCTGTACTCATAATTTTTTTCTTTTTTAAATATATTTTTATTGATTTCAGAGAGGGAGGGATAGAAACATCAATGATGAGAGAGAATCACTTATCAGCTGCCTCCTGCATGCCCCCTACTGGCTATCGAGCCTGCAACCCCCGGCATGTGCCCCTGACTGGAATCGAACCTGGGACCCTTCAGTCTGCAGGCGGAGGCTGTATCCACCGAGCCAAACCAGCTAGGGCTGTACTCATAATTTTCAAACTACCTTGCAAACGAGGTATCATTACTCTCATTTTAAAGATAAGGAAACAGGCTCTGAAAGGTTATGTGACTTTCCCATGCCCACTTAAGTAATAAATAGCAAAGGCAAGACTCTCCCTTTCCCCACTAATCCTAGGAGTTCCCCCATTAACCCCACTCACTGACAGCCCCAGGACCAGCCGTTTCTGTCCTGTTCAAACTTCAGAGGGCCATTATGCGCATGCTCACTTTCAACACCCAAAAAAACTAGGGAGAACGAATGCGCATGTTCCACAAACGAAGAGTTTTGTTGTATTTTTTTTTTCTTTTCCTATTCATAAAGGTTAATTACGCATGTTCAATTTCAATTTATCAACTTCAGACACGGTACGCATGCTCCCTGTTGATCAAATGCTTGAGCTGACAATGCGCATGATCTAGCTTCCACGAGCGGCTTCGGCTGGGCTTCTGCGCATGTGTCTGCCAGTACCTCACTCCTGGCGATAGTTGTACGCATGTGCATTGCCCACAGTCGGCTTCACAGAGCCTTGTGCGCATGCTCTCGCGCTGAACTTGAGGAGCCAGTCTAAGGCCTAAGCGCAGACGCACTGAGCTCAAGCAGCCAGTGATGGCGGCAGCGGCGGTGGTGTCTGCGGTGAGTCCGGGCCCATGAGGCGACGACGGAGGCGGGACGGCTTCTACCCAGCGCCGGACTTCCGAGACAGGGAAGCTGAGGACATGGCAGGAGTGTTTGACATAGACCTGGACCAGCCAGAGGACGCGGGCTCTGAGGATGAGCTGGAGGAGGGGGTGAGGCCCGAGGTCCCGGGGGGCCGGCGGTGACAGGGCCGGGCCGGGGCGGCGGGGCGGGCCCGGGAAGCCTGGCGCGTCCGAGAGCGCGGAGACCCAGGGGGTGCGTAGTCTCCCGGACAAGCTGAAGCGCCGCGCGGCCCGAGACAGGGGAGCGGGCGGGGCGGACCTGGCCCGAGGTGAGAGGCCGCTGCGGGGCTCGCAGGTGCAGGTCGCGTCCCTCGCCCCAGAGCAGCGCAGCCAGGAGCAGCCAATGCAGGGACCGAGCACGGGCGCGCGGTGGATTCCTCCAGCTGACCTGAGTGTGGCGGGGCGCGAGTGGTGTAGCGCGTGTTGGGGGGAGGGGGACTGCGCTTGCTGGGTGTCCCCTAAGTGCAGATGAAGTGCGGAAGGGTTTCCCTTCGAGTGTAAGATTTCAAGTATTAAATCTTCAGACCTCCCACAACCACCTCTCTTCTCGGCCTGTCGCTTCTCTCCTAGGAAGCGCTCAGCTGTTAGAAGTGACAGCTGAAAACTTCTGTCGGGAGTAGCGCTGCCGCTGCTGTTACAGCCACCAGGAGTTTTATTTCGGGAGCAAGGGGGCTCTGCTGCATCTTCCAGGGTTTGTTTGTTTGCTCTTTTTTTTTAAAAAAAAAAAACAAAACTCCTTCCGTGTGACTTTTTTTTTTTTTTAAAAAAAGCATTTATAACAACACACGGCATTTATAACTTACTTTCCCCCCATTTGAAGATGTCTATATTTTTTCAAAATACTTTATATAATTTTGGGGTGGAAAAAAACCCAGCGTTGACAGCTGTGATTTGGCTTGCCAAAAATAAATTGCTTGAACTGAGACTTGTGAATGGTGGTGTGAGGGCTTTCCTTGCTGCAATCTAGGGTGTTAAATGTAGAATTGTCTTTCCTATGCATAGCTTGGTTTTACCTTTGCTGTCTTAATAGTTTGTTATTGTTTGTGGAATATCATTCTTTTTTTAAAGATAAATTTATTGAAAAATCACAAATTACACCTTAAGTTTAAAAATGGTGTTGTAAATCACTGATTCTGGGCAAATCCTTACGGTAATTTAGATTCTAAATTCCATTGTCTAGATGAGTACATGTCAGAAGTTTGCTCTAATTACATAAGGGGGTTTCCCTTTCTTTCCTTCATCCAATTTTTCCCTTCTGGCCCTGCTTATTGACCAAAGATTGAGATGCTTATATATAGAAAGAAATTTGAAAACTTTAAGAAACTAAAATAATACTGTTTTTTTCCCCCAATCAAATGAGTCTAAATCAAAATTAGTTTGGAAGGTGGATAGTGAATGTGTACTTTTTAAATATGTTTGCATAAGTAATTCCAGTTAGCCTTTTAATGGAACATTAGATACACTAATACAACTTGAAAACAAAATGGGATTACTTTCATTACATGTAGTATTCTCTTGTCACATATTGACAGTGGCTTTGGGGTAAGGGTGAAAACCTGATAGGAAGGATGCTTTATAAAATCTGATAGAATTTCTAGACCATTGGTTTATCCAGAAGTTAAAGGAGGTAGCAGTAAAATACTGTATTAAGATACCTATTATGACCTGGAACCTCATTGGGTTTTGGCCTACTCCTGGACATTGGTTCTGTTGGGTACAGGCAAATAGAATTTTGAGAGTGTGTGGAAGGGGAGGCTGGAGAAATTGGTAGAAATAGGAAAGAAAGAAATGTGGCCACTGCCCTGGGGTGAACTTTGGGAAAAAAAGCAAAGGTAATTAGAGAGGATTTTGAGGAAGAGCTTTCAGCAAAATAGTATATCATACTTAGCAATGCTTTTGGAATTGAAAATTTTTCTTTTGAGTGTATTATTTTTTTAAAATATATTTTTATTTATTTCAGAGAGGAATGGAGAGGGAGAGAAAAATAGAAACATCATTGATGAGAGAGAATCCTTGATAGGCTGCCTCCTGCACGCCCCCTACTGGGGATCAAGCCCACAACCCGGGCATGTGCCCTTGACCGGAATTGAACCCGGGACCTTTTAATCCACAGGCCTACGCTCTATCCACTGAGCCAAACTGGCTAGGGCTTGAGTGTATTGTTTTAAGAGGTGCCTCAAGGTGGAAAGCCAAAAACAGTTGCAATGGGATCGGGTTAGCCACCCAAGGAGATTCAGTGATATACAGGTTCTTCCAAAATAAAATTTAAATGTTCTGAAAAATGAGAGAAGTTTGTATTTTTTAGAAAATCAAGCTATTATGAGTTTATAATAATACTAGAGGCCCAGTGCACGAAATTCGTGCATGGGGGATGGGTCCCCTCAGCCCAGCCTGTACCCTCTCCAATCCGGGACCCCTTGGGGGATGTCCTTCTGCCAGTTTAGGCCCGATCCTGGGGATCGGGCCTAAACTGGCAGTTGGGCATCTCTCTCACAATCCTGGACTGCTGGCTCCTAATTGCTCACCTGCCTGCCTGCCGACCTGGTCGCCCCTAACTGCCCCCTGCTGCCGGCCAGGTCGCCCCCAACTGCCCTCTCCCTGCCAGCTTGGTCGCTCCTAACGTGTGTCTGCCCCCCGCCGGCCTGGTCACCCCTTACTGCCCCCTGCCAGCCTGGTTGCCCCCAACTGCCCCCCTCTGCCGGCCTGGTCACCCCTAACTGCCCCCCTTGCTGGCCTGGTTGCCCCCAACTGCACACCCCCCCGCCGGCCTGGTCGCACCTAACTGCCCCCCCCCCCCCCCGCCAGCCTGGTCACCTCTTACTGCCCCCCCCCCCCCGATGGCCTGGTTGCCCCCAAATGACCCTCCCTGCCAGCCTGGTCGCCCCTCACGGCCTCCCCCACCAGCCTTGTTGCCCCACACAGCCTGCTGTTCAGTCGTTTGGTCATCCCTCACTAACTCCCCTGCCAGTCTGGTTGCCCCACGCAGCCTGCTTGTTCAGTGGTTTGGTCCCTCACTAACCCCCCTGCTAGGCAGCCATCTTGTGAGAGTGTGATGGTCAATTTGCATATTTCCTCTTTATTATATTAGTTAATATTCTGACTATTTGCCAATTTATAACCTTTAGTTTAGTACACAAACTTTTTAAACATTGGTGCATATCAGAGTAGCCTCAGTAAGGAAACTGAGGCATAGGCCAAAGAGATGGTTGGCCAAGACCATGTAGATAACTAGTGGTAGTGTTTTTTGACTCAGTTCAGCAAGCTCCACTACATAGGTTCTTCATTGCATTTACTAGTCTTGTTCATAAAGTACCTCTTTGTGGTGTGTCAAAAGTGAATTCAAATCCTTCCAGTCATGCTCACTGACTATGTGACCTACAATAAATTGTTTAAGGTCTGTGGTACTTTTTTTTTTTTTTTTTTTTTTTTTACTGTAAATGAGGATTGTGTGAGATAAAGTCTTTAAAGTACTCTTAACAACATACTGGCATATTAAGCAATTAGCTAATTCATGGAAATATAGTAGCTTGTCAGTGTTACCCATTGCCAAGGAACCAACCATTCAAGTTTACTCTCATCTGTGCCTAGAGACTTAATAATAAATGCAGTTATACTAGTACAGAGGTCGGCAAACTGCGGCTCGCGAGCCACTTGCGGCTCTTTGGCCCCTTGAGTGTGGCTCTTTCACAAAATACCACGGCCTGGGCGAGTCTATTTTGAAGAAGTGGCATTAGAAGAAGTTTAAGTTTAAAAAATTTGGCTCTCAAAAGAAATTTCAATCGTTGTACTTTGATGTTTGGCTCTGTTGACTAATGAGTTTGCCGACCGCTGTACGAGTACAAGAGGCTGCATTTTGGGGCTGTAATGTCTTTTTTTTGAATTAGATATATTACACTGAATGAATCTGTATTAGTAAATATATATATTCTTCAGAAACTAAAAGATGAGGAGAGTAATTTAATACATTTATAGATAAAGTTGAATGTCTGCTACCTAACTAAAAAAAGACCCTGATTGATTACCTCAGAGGATGATTATAAAACCAATGGATAAGAGTTTTGTTTTTTTGTTTTGTTTTTTTGGGGGGGTGTATTTTGTTTGTTTGTTCTTGTTTTTTGGCTGATAATAGTATAATTTGGGAACAGTGAGTTGAAACTAAGGGCAAGTTTTCCTCTAGAGATATTTTTCCCTCCTCCTCTAGAGATTTTCATTAGATTATGAAAATGTTGGAAACCTTTGCTTTCTGTGGAGACACAAAGTTGAAGTAGAAATAGAAAATTATAATGCAATATTTAAAGTCTGCAATTTTTACTCTAATGCAAAATTTGAATTAGTCACAGAGCTTACTACGTGAGTTTCAGATTGAAATATCGGATTTTTATTGAGCAAAAAGTTTAAATTTTTTTAGTGCTTTGAAAAACAAAAGTGCTAAATAGGTAGTATGCATTCAAGTATTCATGATTATGAAAAATTATAGAAAAACAACTCATTATCAATGTTTAACCTTGCATTGTAGTAGATATTTACCATAAAGTATTTATATATATGTTTTTAAATCAATTTATTGTGGTGACATTGGTCAATAAAGCCATACAGGTTTCAAGTGTACAACCCTAACACATCATCTGCATACTGCAGCGTGCACTCACCACCCCAAGTCAAATCTCTTTCCCCTACTATTTATCACCCCTTTGCCCTCTTCCACTTTCCCCCACCCGCCTTTCACTCTGGCAATCACCATACTGTTATCCTGTCTGTTGTTTTTATTGTTGTTTTGCTTAATCCCTCACCTTTTTCACTCAGCCCCGCAACCACTTTCCCCACTGACAGCTGTCAGTCTGTTCTCTGTATCTATATCTATGAGTCTGTTTCTATTTTGTTTGTTAGTTTATTTTGTTCATTAGATTCCACATATAAGTGAAATCACATGGTATTTGTCTTTCTCTGGCTTATTTCACTTAGCATAATACTCTCCAGGTCCATCCATGCTGACACAAAAAGAAAGATTTTCCTTTTTATAGCTCACTAGTATTCCATTGTATATATGTACCACAGCTTTTTTTAATCTACTCATATACTGATAGGCACTTGGGCTGCTTCCAAATCTTGGCTGTTGTAAATAACGCTGCAGTGAACATAGGGATGCATATATTTTTTTGAATTGGTGTTTTGATATATTCCCAGAAGTGGAATCACTGGGTCATTTTTAATTTTTTGAGGAAACTCCATACTGCTTTCCATAATGGTTGCATTGATCTGCATACCCACCAACAGTGCACAAGGGTTCCCTTTTCTCCACCTCCTCATCAACACTTTGTTGATTTATTGATAAAACCATTCTGACAGATTTGAGCTGTGGTTTTAATTTGCATTTCTCTGATGATTAGAGACATTGAGCATCGTTTTATATGTCTATTGACCATCTGTATGTCCTTTTTGGATAAGTATCTATTTAGGTCCTTTGCCCATTTTTTAATTTAATTGTTTGTTTTCTTGGTGTTGAATTTTGTAAGTTCTTTATAAAATTTGAAAATTAACCCCTAACCAGATGTATCATTGGTGAATATGTTCTTCCATTCAGTGGGTTGTCTTTTCATTTGTTGATGGTTTCCTTTGCTGTGCAAAAGCTTTTTAGTTTGATGTAGTCCCATTTCTTTTGTTTCCTTTGCCTGAGAGGAAAAATCAGAAAATGACATACTATAAGAAATGCCGAGATTTTACTGCCTATGTTTTCTTCTAGGATTTACCCAAAAGAATTTTAAAATGTATTTATTGATTGAAGAGAGAGAGATAGATAGAGAGAGAGATTTGTTGTTTCACTTATTTATGCATCCATTGGTTGACTCTCATATGTGCCCTGACGGGAGATTGAGCCTGCAACTTTGGCATACTGGGACGACGCTCTAACCAACTGAGCTACCTGGCCAGGACCCATTTTTATTTTTATTTATTTTTTATTTTTAAAAAGCAATGTCACCCTTTTATTTTATTTTTTAATATACTTTTTATTGATTTTTTTACAGAGAGGAAGGGAGAGGGATAGAGAGTCAGAAACATCGATCAACTGCCTCTTGCACACCCCCCTCTGGGTACATGCCCTCGACCAAGGTACATGCCCTTGACCGGAATCAAACCTGGGACCCCTCAGTCCGCAGGCCAATGTTCTATCCACTGAGCCAAACCGGCCAGGGCCAGGACCCATTTTTAAATAACCCAAGATTCTGGGTAAAGTTTACCCCTTTTTCCCAATTTATCTGAATTACTGAATCTTACTTTGTAAGGAAATGTCTGTGAACAGCCAAGCAAGTGGATAAATGATTTAATGAATATTTGGATTAAGAATATTTTACTGATTTTGTAACAATTTACTTAAATTTTTGTAAACTGTGCTCTTTTTCATTGGGACTTGAGGTATATTGAATTTATATGCAAATTTAATTTAAAACTACAAAGTTTTAGTCATTTTGGTGGGCTAGTTTGAAATAGTGTATCTTGTATAGTACCTTAGATGCTCATGATTCTATTTTGTCAGTCATAGTGGCACACACAAAAAGCATTGATTGAATCAGAAAGCTTAAGGCAACAAAAAAATATTTGAATGAAGAGATTCCTGTGAAAGAGAGTTGTCAGTATGTGTTATATAATGTTAGTTTGATGCTTCTGTTCCAGAAGGTAACGGTAGGAAGTTATAAGCACAGATGCAAGTGGTAATACAGGTCTGGCCAGCTCCGGAAATGAAACATAGCCACGGGGCATATATTTCTAAGTGGCTTCTAAGCCGTGGTTCAGTGTTAACTACTTTGTGGTCTTTAATTTAGAATTAAGTAAAACTAACATTAAAGAAAACATTATATAATCAGTTTTACTGTAGCTGAGAGAAATTAGTCTTTTGTCTTTAAAGTGATGCCATTATAGGTGATTATATGAAACACCAGAAACAAAAAAACTTTTAGCCATAGCTGGCACCTCCCCTCCCCCAAAACTGTATTAAGTTGAAACTGCAAGAATATTTTTTTCTTGGTATTGCCCCATCCATATGCTTCAGTCTAATCATGAAACATACATCTTAGGTGTTAGGTGTCATCTTGACTTGTACACACCATGAGCGAATTATGACTAAAAACTTGTGTTGTTTTCGGCATTTCAGCATTCTTTCATTGTGTAAGAATACTATCAGTTTTCTTTGTGTATCTTGACTGTGTATGGCAAGCATATCAAACTCAAAGGCTAACATGGGCCAAATAAGGTTTAAGTTTATGTGGGCAGCAAAAAAACAAAAGTTTCAATTTTCATAGAAACGTATGTTTATTTCGATAAAGACATACTGAATACAAAGGGCTGAAATAAATGAGTAATTGTTAACAAAATAATAGAATATTTTAGTAAAAATTAATATTTTTCTTGAACATTATCTTACCAGACACTGAATAACTGTACAAATTAATAAGCGTAACGCAAATAAACCTATTTTTCTTGTTCTCCGAAAGCGAAATATTTCCTGTTGCGCTCACCAAACAAGTCAGTCCAAGACTAATGATGTGGCATCGGCTGCTAAATATTTGCTACTAGTATTAGTGGCGAGAAATTGTGCACCTGCGCATAAGGTGTGTAAGGGAAATGAAGGCAACACGATTATAGTAATCAGACATTAGCAAACGTTGTAGTTTGTTATTAATGATTATGTATAACAGGATATTGAAAAATAAAGTTATGAAATTTTTATTAAAATGTTTCTTACATACTGTTATATTGGCTGGGCCGCAATAATATTCATTGTGAGCCACGAGTTTAACATGCTTGGTATACGGGTACCTTTGAAGAGAGATGTGTTCACTTAAATAATTTTTGAATTATCCTAAAATTTTCAATTAAAACTTCTAATTATTATTTATTTATTTATTTTCCATTTTTTTATTAAGGTATTATACATGTACATATCTTACCATTGCCCCCACCCCACCCCACTCCCATACTTGCCCTCACCCCACAGTGTTTTGTGTCCATTGGTTATGCTTATATGTATGCATACAAGTCCTTCGGTTGATCTCTTATCTCCCCACCTCTCCCTAACCTTCCCACTGTAATTTGACAGTCTGTTTGATGCTTTACTGTCTCTGTACCTATCTTTTCGTTCATCATTTCATAATGTTCTTTATTATCCACAAATGAGTGAGATCATGTGGTATTTTTCTTTCATTGACTGGCTTATTTCACTTAGCATGATGTCTCCATTTCCATCCAGGTTGCTGCAAATGGTAAGAATTCCTTCTTTTTTATGGCAGCATAGTATTCCATTGTGTAGATGTACCATAGTTTTCTGATCCAGTCATCTGCTGATGGGCACTTAGGCTGTTTCCAAATCTTAGCTATGGTAAATTGTGCTGCTATGAACATAGGGGTACTTCTAATTGTTTTTAAATATTTTTAAAAATGATTTTTAGAGAGAGGAAGGGAGAAGGAGAAGGGAGACAGAGAAACATCAATGAGAGAGAATTATTGACTGGCTGCCTCCTGCATGCCCTCTACTGGAGATCAAGCCAGCAACTCAGACATGTGCCCTGACTGGGAATTGAACCTTGACCTCCTGGTTCATGGGGCAACACCTAACCACTGAGCAAAACAGGCTGGGATAAAAACTTTTAATTTTATAGAGCCTATTTTTAATTAAACAATATCCTTTAGTGTAAATTGAAAGAATTGATAATCAGACTATATTCAAGAACACTCATTTTAAAGCTATATTTTTGACATTAATATAACTGAATTTCTGCTGCCAAGTTTTTATTCTTACAATTCAGTTACTTTTAGAGTATTTATAGAGTTGGACAACCATCACCACAATTTAGTTTTAGAACATTTCTGTCACCCTAAACAGAAACTTTGGGCGTATTTACAGTTACTCCTCATTGCCACCTTTAGTGTTAGGCAACCACTAGCCTACTTTCCATTTCTATAAATTTGCCTTTTCTATATATTCCACATAAATGGAATCATGCAATATTGGCCTTTTGTGTCTGGCTTTTTTTTTCACTTAACATGTTTTGATGATCATCTATGTAGTAGCATGTATCAGTACTTCACTCCTTTTTAGGCCAAATAGTATTCTGTTATATGGATCAACCACATTTTATTTTTTAAGTTTACCAATTGATGTTCATTTGAGTTGTTTCCAATTTTTGGCTATTGTGAATAATGCTCCTGTGAACATTTGTGCCCAAGTCTTTGTGGAATATATATTTTCATTTCTCTTGAGTAGATAATTGGGGTAGTTTTGCTGGATCATATGGTAGCTCTATGTTTAATTTTTGAAGAAACTGCTTAACTGTTTTCCAAAGTGGTTGTATGATTTTACATACTTGCCAGCAGTGTATGAGGGTTCCAATTTATCTACATTTTTGCCATACTTGTTATTTTTTAAAAATTTATATTTCAAAGTATTATATATTTCCTCCTCTTTCCCCCCATTGACCTCCTCCACCCTCCTGAGGCCTACCGCATATTGTCTATGTCCATGGATTGTACATATATGCATAGAAGTTCTTTGGTTAATCTCTTCTTGTTCTCCCTCTCCACCCTTCCCTCTCAGATTTGTCAGTCTATTCCATGCTTCCATGTCTCTGGATCTGTTTTGTTCATCAGTTTATTTTGTTCATTAGATTCCACATATGAGTGAGATCATGTGATACTTGTCTTTCTCTGACTGGCTTATTTTGCTTAGCATAATATTTTTCTGTCTTTAAAAAAATATATATATGTGTGTGTGTATATATATATATATATATATTTATATATATGTGTATATATATATGTATATATATATATACATATATATATGTATATTATTGATTTTTTACAGAGAGGAAGGGAGAGGGATCGATGAGAGAGAAACATTGATCAGCTGCCTCCTGCACACCTCCTACTGGGGATGTGCCCGCAACCAAGGTACATGCCCTTGACCGGAATAGAAACTAGGACCTTTCAGTCCACAGACCGACGCTCTATCCACTGAGCCAAAACTGTTAGGGCTATTTTTCTGTCTTTTTAATTAGTGGATGTGAATTAGTACCTCAGTGTGGTTTTGGTTGGCATTTTTATAATGGCTAATGATGTTGCACATCTTTATGTGCTTACTGGCCATTTTTATATCTTCTTTGGAGAAATATCTTCTTTAAAAAATTGGGTTATCTGGTTTTTCAGTATTGAGTTGTGGAAGGTCTTTGTATATTCTTATTCAATGGGTTTTTTTTTCCCACTCTTTTTTCCCCCCTTAAAATGTGTTTTTATTGATTTGAGAGAGAGAGAGAAACATGGATGTGAAAAACACCCATCGGTTGCCTCCTGCATGCCCTTTCCTGAAGATTAGGACTGCAACCTGGGCCTGTGCCCTGACCAGGAATCTGGTGACTCCTGAACAGGATGATGCTCAGCCAACTGAGCCACACAAGCCAGGGCTTCACTTTCTTGATAGTGTCTTTTTGAAATACAAGAGTTTTAAATTTTGAATAAGTATTTTATTTATTTTTTCTTTAATTATTCATCCTTTTGGAGATGTGTCTTTAAGAAATCATTATCTACCCAAAGATCATAAAAATTTACTTCTTCCTAGGTTTCTTCTAAGAATTTTATAGTTTTAGCTCTTTAGGTCTGTGATCTATTTTGAGTTAGTTTTTTTTGTATCGTGTAGAGTAGGGGTCAAAAGTAATTTTTGCTTGTGGTTATCCAATTGTCCCAGCATAATTTATTGAAAGACTTCTTTTTCCCCCATTGAATTTTCTTGGCATCTCTGTAAAAAATCAGTTGACCATAAATGTCAGGATTTATTTCTGGGCTCTCAGTTCTGTTTAATTGACCTGTATGTCTGTGATATGCCAGTACCATACTCTCTTGATTGCTGCTGCTTTGTAGTACGTTTTGAAATCAGGAAGTGTCAGTCCTCCAACTTTGTTCTCCTTTTTCAAAATTGTTTTGCCTGTTTTGGTTACCTTGCTTTTTGTGCATTTTAGGATCAGCTTGTCAACATCTGCAAGAAAGGAACCTAGGATTTGGATAAGATTGAGTTGAATCTATAGGCCAATTTGGGTATTATTGCCATCTTAACAATATTAAGCCATCTCATCGATGAACATGGAATGTCTTTTGATTTAAGTCTTTTTAAAAACCACTTTCTTTGGTTTTAAATGGTACTCTCTGTAGGTATTCTCTTAAAAAATAACATACTTTTGAATGAACTAAAATTTCTTTCAGTAATATTTTATAGTTATCCAGTGTACAAGTCTTATACTTAATTTGTTAAGTTTTAAATATTTTATTCTTTTGGTGCTATTGTGAATGGAGGTACCTTAATTTTATTTTTGAATTATTCATTGCTAGTGTATAGAAGGTTAATTAAATTTTGCATTTATTTATACCATGATCAGAATTAAACGTTTGGCCAGCATGACTCCTAACAATTTGAGAGTGTTGTTTAATTATTTTGATTTGATCAGTCACATTGTGCACTGCAGTATCTTCAACTGGCTGTGGTTACCTTAGGCTTAGTTAGGTTGTAATTACAGAGGTGTTGTCTCATAGAATTATCTTAGTCTTGAGTATCAGAATAGCACTTTGTATAAAACATTGGATTTAGTAACACAGACTTAGCATGTAGTACCTTCAATTTCATTATACACAAAATATATGTAGTTTAAAAAAAGATATTTTTTTTATTGATTTCAGAGAGGAAGGCAGAGGGAGAGAGAGATCGAAACATCATTCATGTGAGAGAATCATTGATTAGCTGCCTCTTGCATGCCCCCCTCTGGGGATCGAGCCTGCAACCCTGGCATGTGCCCTTGACTGCAATCAAACCCGGGACCTTTCAGTCCCTAGCACTACACTCTATCCACTAAGCCAAACCAGCTAGGGCTCCACAAAATATATGTAATTTTTGAAAGAAAAATCACCTGGTTTTATTTGTAGATCATTGATGAGTAGCATCTGTATCTTAGTTGTCATTTAAATTACAAGTATTTTTTGTGTACTTTATTTTGTCTATCATTTGCCATTAAAGTTTAGAGAATTTAATGTAAATAAGTAGATAAGTAAGTAATTTATCAAGCCACCCCTACTCCACATTTGCCATTAAAGTATAGAGAATTTTTAGTCAGTTTTATTTCATTTATTCTCCTTCAGTAATGGGGTGAAGCATTAAATATTTTTATTTTATGTGTATGAGATGATTTATCTTTAAAACTTTAATATATTTTTCAGGGTCAGTTAAATGAAAGCATGGACCATGGGGGAGTTGGACCATATGAACTGTAAGTTTATATCAAAATATTTCATTGTTCTGTCTTTCTTACAAGTAGGTTTATCAGCTCTAGTTCATAGCCATCCTGTGATTCCAGCGAACTGTTCTTAAATAGCTAGTTATATATATAGACTTAATTTATTGAGTTTGGCATTAGTATTGTAACTTATCCAGGATTTTGAGATTATGTATGGATTTTGAGAAAAAGATAATCATTCAGATTCAGTGTATATTGAATATGAGTCTGCGTTTAATACAGAGAAACACCTTTTCTTACTGAAAAATAAAATTATGAGAAATGCCACCAAAAGTCAAATGGTTCTTATTTTGCTTGTAATACACCATTCAAACTAGATTTGTGCAATCTAAAGTCATTTTAGGCACGGAGTGGCATGGTGATTAATGTGCTCTCTACCCTAACCCTTGGCTTGAGGGGAAACTGAGGAGTCTTTAAATCATGTTCATAGCAGATATGGAAAGATGTGTAGCTATAGTGCATTAGCAAGAATTTATGTAGCATAAAGACTTGAACTAATTGGTATTTTTAGAAAGTTCCCAGGTTTTCTGCTGAAGCTGCCAAATGAAGTTGGATAATGCCTGACCTTAATAGACATTTTGAATTAACTAAATTTGAATAACTGGAAGACTTTTTTCTTTTGTCAGCTTGATAAACTTGTTCTAATTTATCTTAGTTTGGGGGTGCTTGATGCTTGTGAAAATACTTGTCAGCACATTTTGTAAACTAGCAGATAAGTAAGCAATTTATCAAGCCACCCTAATCTTGACCTACCATGTCATTGAATCATGTTTATTTAGAACACAGATACTAAATTTACCATCATGTATTATTCCCTTTTACTAAATTGGATTACATTTCTCTTTCTCTTTCTAACAATATGCTGAAAGTAATTTAACTTTTTGCAAATTTACTTTTGGTTTTGCTTTTCTCCCCAGTGGCATGGAACATTGTGAAAAATTTGAAATCTCAGAAACTAGTGTGAACAGAGGGCCAGAAAAAATCAGACCAGAATGTTTTGAGCTACTTCGGGTACTTGGTAAAGGGGGCTATGGAAAGGTAGGAAGTGTTTTTGAAATGAGAGGTGTTGTCTGTCTTGGGTTGATTTTTTATACCCTCTTTCAGCAGTCCTCTTCAATCTTTGTTTCAGTAGTCCTCTTCAGTCTTCGTTTGCTAGCTATCAGCAAAGGATATAATCACTTAACCCTGTATTATTTGAGGGATGTACAGTAGTTTTCCTACCAACACACATGTAAAAGCATGGCACATAACTTATTTATTTATTTTAAATATATTTTACTAATTTTTTACAGAGAGGAATGTTTCGAACTCTCTATAATTTTTTATAGAGAGTTAGAAACATTGATGACAGAGAAACATCGATCAGCTGCCTCCTGCACGCCCCCACTGGGGATGTGCCCGCAACCAAGGTACATGCCCTTGACCGGAATCGAACCTGGGACCCTTGAGTCCGCAGGCCAACGCTCTATCCACTGAGCCAAACTGGTTAGGGCATGGCACATACTTTAAATAGACAACTATGCCAGGCAAAATCTATTAGAGGATTCATTTTTTCCTTTGGTTTTAAATGGTACTCTCTGTAGGTATTCTCTTAAAAAATAAACAAATCACTCCTTACTTTCAAGAGGCTTTGGTACAATATCTGTTACTGTTGTCTGTTTGGTTTTCTTTGACTTGTAGTATCTGCCAAGGGCCATGTGGATGTTTATAACATCATTTGTGGGCCATACAAAATTATCAACTTAAAATTATCCTGCTATATTTGGTCAAACATTTAATTAACTCATCCCTAATGCCTTGGCAGGGCCAGATCATATATGGTCTGCGGGCTGGACGTTCCCCACCCCTGATCTAGAGCAAGAGTTAGAGAGTTGAAGTATATAAGAAGGGAGAAGAAAACTGAAGAGAACTTCTTAGGTTTTGCTCAAGGCTTTCTAATTTAAGACCTAATTTTTGTGTGTTCTTTCCAAGGCAGTTTATACCTAGCCATTCTCTATCAAAGCTTGAGAACTGATTATGCTATTGTGTAGAGTTAATTTTTATAAAGCATGACTTTGTATTATATTCTTAGGTTTAAGGATACATTCTAATATGTTCTAACCATCTTGAATATGTAACACATGCACTTTGAATCTCACATATTTTAGCTGTTGCATGAAAATGTTTTACAGCTAGCTATTTTAAGGGATAGGTAAACAGTAATTCCTGTCAACTATTATTAAGTAGTTTTATGTGAAGCAAGAGCAGTGGCATTCTTGGAAGAACTTTATGAAGTATTTTATAATTTTTTAAGTTTGGTATTATGCTTCTGGAAACCCTGATTATAGCTTTTTAAGCAAACTTGTATTTTATGTATAAACATGGAGGGCTCATCATTATATGATCATTGCCCAACTTTGCCACCAGATGTCAGCAGTCCATATAGGAAGGTCCCATGTTGTGGAACAGATTTCCCTAAGCACAGACCTTCTTGGTACTAGTTTTTATAAGGATATAAACTACTGTATCATTTTTTTCTTATAAATAGGAATTAAGGGAATGTGGCTAGCATAGTTTAGCCTTTAATAACACCCAAACACTTTTATTTTTTTATACAGGTTTTTCAAGTACGAAAAGTAACAGGAGCAAATACTGGAAAAATATTTGCCATGAAGGTGCTTAAAAAGGTGATACCTTCCCTCCTCTTTCCCCCAAACTATATTCTTAATTACTATAAAATCCACATTTTGGTCTAAAATTCTCAGTCAATAAATATTTCTTACACAATTGTAAGTCCTCTTAGAATGTGAGATATGTTTGATTATTATTATAACTATTTTCTTTCTATTTGGTGAGGGTAGAAAGGAGAACTCTTTCAATTCTCTGATGTAACTCTTTTATCTCTTTGTTCTGGTCTCCGTATTTCTAAGTAATTTAGCATATCATGCTATCACTTAATACATCCATTTTAGAATTATGTACAGACTTCCTATTTTACCCTTTTTTTTTTTTTTTTACCCCATCCTCCTTTACCCTGCCCTCTCATTTTGCTTCACTTTCATTGAATCTACTGTTTTCCCATACCTTCCAGCAACTCTGTAAAACATTTTTGAGGCCAGTATTCTGTGGTCACGCTTATTAGATAATCTATCAGTTCTAGGCATAATTGTCATTATTGGACTTTCCCTTTACCATAATTCTTGGAATTCTCTTGACTCCTTCGGTGTTGGATTCTTTGTTTCCTGGGTCCTATATCTTCCAGTATCAGTGTCTGTAGATCCATTGGTATGGATCAATTGGTGCTGAGAAAGATCCTCTGTTCTTTTACCTACAAAAAGCATTCTGGAGCTAGGTGAGAGAGAGGAGATGGAGATCTCACTTTTCCACACTAAGACTTGCACTGAAGTAATTTTTACTTTAGCACTCAGTCTTACTGATCCTTCACTCTATTTTTTCTGGAAAGTACACCTCTGAGTGAGTAGTTCCCTGGCTGGTTAGTGTGGGGATGGGAACCTTGTTGGTGTATCTGTTCCTTACACAGACTTTCAGATAATCTCCCTGTTTTTAGTCCTCCACCTTCTGCCTGCTGCAGTCCCTGATGACTGATTTTTCCCCACATTCTTTTTATTGTTGCCTCTAATTTTTGAACCCTGCTAGGTTTCTGATGATGGAATGAACTTATTTTGAGTTATTCCTCTTGGGCAGGCATTTAGGTTTGATCATACTCTACTCTACTAAATCATGTACTATTGCATTATCCCCTTTCCGCCTTTTTTTGAGGTGTAGAGTTACTTACGTTTCCTACTTTTATTGAAGATGGATTATGTGTGTTTGGTTTCTTGTTCTTTTTGTTTGGGATTCATTTCTGAAAAGATCACATTGTCTTAAAACAAGGGTTAGTCGAAAATTATTAAAAGATAATTAAAATTATTTTTTGAAAAAAGTATATATTTTTTTGTTGTTTTTTAATTGATTTCAGAGAAGAAGGGAGAGGGAGAGAGAGAATAGAAACATTAATGATGAGAGATACACATCAATTGGATGTCTCCTACAAGGGCTGGAGATCAAGCCTGCAACCAAGATATGTGCCCTTGACTGGAATCGAACCCGGGACCTTTCAGTCTGCGGGCCAGTGCTCTATCTACTTAGCCAAACTGGCCAGAGCAATTATAGGTTTTTAAAATATATGTATTTTATTGATTTTTTACAGAGAGGAGGAAGGGAGAGGGATAGAGAGTTAGAAACATTGATGAGAGAGAAACATCCATCAGCTACCTCTTGCACACCCCCTACTGGGGATGTACCCGAAACCAAGGTACATGCCCCTGACTGGAATCGAACCCGGGACCCTTGAGTCCGCAAGCCGACACTCTATCCACTGAGCCAAACCAGTTAGGGCCAGTTATAGTTTTTAATGCTTTGGTTTTTACCTTCTTGATTTTCACTTAAGATATAAATAACTTCTTAACTTAAAAGCTGAGGAACTATGGCCACATAGTGTTGGTGATTTTTTCAAAGAAACAATTTAGGTATTCTAAACATCAGTTCCTACATTAGCAAGTCAGGATTAATCTGCTTGTCTGGCTTTCCCATTGAAATAATTTGAGATGAATGATTTTTTAAAAATCTGTAAACCATATTAGGTGTAGAATTGAAGACAGTATAATAATACTTGTTCTAGGAATGTTAAAAGAAATCCTGGTCAAAATTCTTAGAGTAATTCATTCCTTTTGACATGTTGCTTATTCATGCCTAGTAATCAGGACTGACCATAATTAGTCATAATTATATCTTGAGTGAGGTATGTTTCTGGCACTGGTATCTGTAATGAAAAGAAGAGGTTGTTTTTTCCCCCACTGTTGGTGGGTGGGTGTGGTGTATTGGGAAATCCATAGACTTAATTACTGCTAAATGTCAGGCTTCCTTTTTGGGCCCAGGCATCTAAGACCTCTAACTTGCTTGCCTCTCCCTTCACTTAACTACCACTCCTTCCCACTTTCAGGGTTTTCCTTTCCCCAACCCTAGCTAGAGAACCAGATACTGTCCCAATCTTTTCTTGGTGTGCATGAAAGCTCACAGGAAAAATAATGTAAGAGAAGAGGTTGCTAGGGTTAAGCCCAGGATTTTAATTCCTAAATCCCTAGGTAAGATGACTATGTATGCTCACTTTGAGTTTCTTTCTTCTGATTTTTGTTTGTTTGTTTATATTAATCCTTACCCTAGGATATTGAATTTATTGGGATGACATTGGTTAATTGTTTTAAATCTGGCTTCATAATGAAATCCCTAATTTCAGTCCAATTTCATTGGGTTCTTCTGCCCTAATTCCATATTTACATTTCCGTTTTTTCCATAGTGAGATGCCTAATGGTATCAATAAATTTACTCATTTGCTCAGTTGCACGATATATGCATAATAGTTTGAGAATGCCAATACTACTAACAAATACAAACCCACTAAATGTGGTTTAAGATTTCTTAAGTACAGCATAGGAACTATATAATAAATAATATTGTAATAACTATGTTAATCAGCTTAACAATAACCCACAACCTTTGGACCAACTGTAATAACTTATGTATGATGCCAGGTGGGTACTGGAAATATCAAGAGGAACACTTCATAAAGTATATGATTGTCTAACCACCATGCTATACACCTGGAACTAATACAAAATAATATTGAATGTAAACTGTAATTGAAAAAGAAAAAAAAGATTTCTTTGCAATTTTTGTTACGATAAACATATTTTATATATACACATATATATATATACATATATACATATATATATATGTATCACTTAAATATCTTTTTATCTACTGTGGTAAGCTTTTTTTTTTCCTTGTCAAAACAAGGCCACCAAAAATTAGGTTGCCTCCCTAAAAAAATGGGAGAGAGAGAGGATGTGATAAGCTTTTTAATGTAACATTTAATTAAGTATATGTATTTCTGTTGTGTTCACTTTTATTTCCCTCCCCGATCCTTGTTGATTTAATTTTATTTTTGGAATGTATAAAATATTAACATAGTTCAGAATTCATAATCTCCATTTTATAATCATAGTAATATTTGATTTAGGCCAGAAAAAAAAAATGAATGAGAAAACCATTAAGGCATTACTCAGAAAGCATATCTCATTTCCTTTCCTATCTTTCTACTGTCATTAGCTTTGGTTTATCTTAGTTGTGTTTTATAATTGCAGGTATAAGCAGATACATATATATTCTTATTTCCCCTTTCTTGCACAGAATGGTAGCATGCAGTGTCATGCCATATAGGCTCTTTTGCACCTTGCTTTCATAGAGATGTTTCCATTCTTTGTATAGCTTTTTTACTAAGTGTGTAACTAGTCCATAGGTTTTCAGCCAATATTTTATGCATGGGCTTTTAGTTTGTTTCTTATGTTTCACTTTTACAAATAATACTGCAACTAATAACCTTCTGTACATGCTTTTTCATGTTGCTGGAGGTGCACCAGAACTTAGTCCTAGAACTTAGACTTAACATATCCAAAACAATGCATTGTTTTTCCCCAAAACGTTTTCTTCCCTTTCATTCCCTATTACTAAATGACACCATTATCTATCCTATTACTTAAATAGAAACCACAATATCATGATTTCTTCTCATAGCTAGATAGTCAGCAAATGCTAATTATGTATCTTTACCCTTTCTTTTTTTTTAACTTTCGTTTTCTTAGTTACAGGTCTGAGTTCTTGCTTAGTTTACTGTACTGGCCTCCTAACAGCTCTCATTTCATTTCTCCTGTAGAACTCAACATTGTTACTAGAACTGTCTTTCTGAAAGGCAAGTGCTTTTCATTTCCCTTACCTCAACATTTCTCCTCTGCCTCTAAGATAAGATTCAAGCGTCTTTGCTTAGATGCCCAGGCCTTCCATTTCCTGGCCTCCACCTACATCTTCCACCTAATCTCTAACCACTTCTAACCATACTGAACTACTTATAGAGTTGCTAGACACATGTTGTCTTGTCAAGCCTCTTTTGCACTGGGAATCCTTTTTTATGTCCTCCACATTTTGTCTTAGTAACTTTCCATGATACACCTTAGGTACCACCACCTCAAGGAAGACTTCTTGCCAGGTCAAGTGCAGTTTCCCTGTTGACCCATAGCACCTTATGCTTACCTCCATTGACTTATCTCTCTTCCCTGAGACTTTGGGCTCCTGTGAGCTAGAGACTCCTTCTGTTAGTTCTGCTTTCTTGTTACAGAGCCTGGAGCATAGTAGACATTCAACAGTTAATGAATATATGAATAAACTTAATCTTTTTACATTTAAAAAAAAGTATCTTTAGGTTTGCATTTACATGTTCACTTCAAAAAATCCAAACAGTGCAGATATATATATATATAAGAAGTACATGTCTTCCATTTACACCTATCACAATTTCTAGTGGTAACTACTATTAATAGTTTAATATTGGCAAGAAAAGCACAAATTAGATTTTCCAGTTACTATAGAATCAAGTGTCTACTGTTTTGTTCTTATAGATCATCTCTTTTCCTTTAGGCAATGATAGTAAGAAATGCTAAAGATACAGCTCATACAAAAGCAGAACGGAATATTCTGGAGGAAGTAAAGCATCCCTTCATTGTGGATTTAATTTATGCCTTTCAGACCGGTGGAAAACTCTACCTCATCCTTGAGTATCTCAGCGGTCAGTACACACAGTTTGGTGTAATTAATTGCATTTGCTCCAGAAACTGGGTCAAAACATCATTTTTCAATGGAAAAAATGCTTTTTCCCAATGTGATCAAATAGCTCTTAAGATTGATGAATACATTGACATAAAGAATTCAGATGTGACCAGGTGTTTCTTTTTGCAGACAAATATGAAGGAAACTCTAAAGAATAAGTTTTTTTCCTCCCATCTGTAAAATTTTATCTTAATTCCTTTGTAACCAGTTACTTAACAAAATAACAAATACCTAATTAATAGTGCCCATCAAATTGACTGGGTAAGATACTATAATTGGATAAGATACTATAACTCAAATAAATCATTAAAGTATTTCTTTCTAAACTGAAGTGGAAAACTCAATAACAGTATTAAGATATTGAGTATTTTTGGAAGTTCGTCTTAAAACAGAAGTATTTTGGAAGGCAGCTATGCTCACCACTATACCACCAACGCCAAACAGAAATATTTTGGGTTAATGTAGCCTTATTGATAAATTATGCAATTAGATTAGAAATTATCCACATTTTCCAGGGTTTACCACCTCCTAGAAACTATTTGCTCCAGATAACATTTCTAGCTCACAGCAAACAAACACACTTGAGTTTTCGAAAAAATAGAGATTTCCCAGTAGCATGTAACATGGAACAGAAAGCTGCAGAATTTAGTAACTTTTTTTGTGACATTTGCCAGTTTTCTCCTGTAACTTAATTTTGACATAATTTCAAATTTACACAAAAATTTGTAAGAATAGTACAATTCCCACATACCCTTCACCTAGATTCCCCAAGTATTATCATTTTACCACAATGTTTTGTTTCATCCGTGTCTTTCTCTTTCTCTCTATGTATATGTATATATGTGTGTGTATATATGTGTATATACACACATGAATACATATATACATAGTTCTTTTCTGAACTATTTAAGAGAGTGTTGTAGACATGATTTCCCTTTGCCCCTAAATACTTTAGTGTATATTTTCTAAAATCAATGATAGTATCTTACATAACTATACTAAAATTATTAAAAATAGGAGATTAACATTGATACAGTATTATCTCAGTTTTCTTTAATCTGGAACAGTTCCTCAGTCTTTCTTTGTCTCTCATGACCTTGACATTTTTGACAAGTACAGGCCAGTTATTTTATAGACTCCATCAATTTGTACTTATCTGATGTTTCCTCAGGATTAGTTTCAGGTTATGCATTTTGGGAAGGACCATCCAAGTGACATTGTTTCCTTCTTCATGTATCAGATCAGGAGGTACATGATATATATATATATATATATCTTTGTCCCATTACTGTTGATGTTAACTTTGATCACATGTATAAGGTGGTGTCTGCCAGTTTTTATCCTGTTGAGGTTTTCCCTTTGTATTTAATAAGTATCATGAGAAGATATTTTGAGGTTACTTAAATATCTCGTCTCTCATAAAACTTTTCACATATGGTTTTAGCATCCATTGATTCTTGCCTGAAACAGTTAACTCTGATGGTTGTCAAGTGATTTTTCTTATTCCATCATGTCTACTTCATTTGTTATTTGGCATTCAGCTGTAATGATGAGCTTTCCCGTCCCCTCCATTGAAAAAATTAATTTACGACTTATTTATCTGTTTGTTGATTTATATCACTGTGGACTCATGGATTCTAAGGTTATTCAGTGGGATATAACCCTTTATCATCACTTATTTTGATACTCAAATCGTGCCATGCTTTTTAGAAGGCTGCTGCTAGGTACTTCTAGTTGAAGAGTTATGAGGCTATGGGCATTCACTAACTTGCAAAGATGGTTTTAATTATATACTAACATTTATCCACTTACAGGTAAAATGTTAGAGAAGCTTTAATCAAGATTTTTTTTTTTAACTCAGGTCTGGAATCTATAAAAAATTTTAAGTTCATAGATATAAAACCTAGAATTCCAAAACTTACATATTTCACATAAGAGTGGGGACATTGTTAAAAATAGGATCCTGAGGTCTTAGTTTTAAAACCATTATTTTTAGAATCTGTTTTTTATTTTTAAGGCGCTGATGTCTTTTAATTATGGTTGAAAGGAAAGCACAGACCCTCTCATTAGAAGTGGGTTGGAAATAAAGATTGTTTTATTTCTAATGTCTTTTTTGTTTCTTTACAGGAGGAGAATTATTTATGCAGTTAGAAAGAGAGGGAATATTTATGGAAGACACAGCCTGGTAAGTAAAATTTTTATGGTTGCAAGGACTCAGGTAATCTTAAAACAAAGCCTTATTTCCACTGTGGGCAGCCAAATGACTCAATAAATTGTTCGGGAGCCATTCAGTCACTCAGGACTTAAAGGGGGAGAAGCAGCTTTGGGACTGGGCAGCTTTTGGAGGTCACATCATTCCTTTGCCTCCAGGCCTTGGGTGCAACGCTCTTCACACCAGTTCCTAACAGAACCATTCTCACTGGGGCTTTCTTTCCTTGAATTGGTAAGCTGCCTGCCTTGGTTGTGGGTGAGTTTGATTTTCCAGTGAAATTTTATGTGTGGAAGAATGGAAAGTATCAGCAATTACCACCTTTTTTTAGACTTTCCAGTTCCCAAGGGGCAGTCTTAGGCAGGTGTTAAGTCTGCACATATCATCTGTGGATTGATTCTATGGCCAGGATGGGATCTACCTTCCTATTTCTTCTGTACACATTCTTTTGTGAAATGATAGTACTGGGTAACAATAAATCAGTTGATCCTACACAATAATTGAATAAAAAACACTTAAATGTTTTTATTACCTTAATTACCAAACTGCATTCCATTGTTTAATTTCAGGCCTTTTCTAACACAGAAGCTGCATTTAAGAGCCTTAGGGATGAAGTGCCCTTTTTTGGAGGAGGCTCTCTGAGCCATGTTGGAGGCTGTTTGGGGTCGTGCTGGCTGTGAAACTGCCTCAGTCCTCTAGGACACACCCTCTCCATCCTGGAGTAATCTGCAGGATTGCAACATTGTTATGCAGCCAGTATTGCAGTGCCTTGTGCTTTTCGAATCCAGACAGGGTTGACTCAGCCCTTTATTCTTTTGAGGTAGATAAATTTGAGTGTCACACAGTTTATAGTTGTGGGCTGTCTGGCAAGAGGGAGGGCAGATACTGTGGGCTTGTACTGTGTATAAATAATGCAGCTTTATTAAGTAAGGGATGAATGGGCTTCTAAGGATCAGGTTATATATAAGGTATCTTCTCAAACTAAGATTTGCTCTTTGAGAAGAACAAAATTCTTATTTCCTATGGGATTTTAAAATTGGGGGTGGGTGGGAGAAATTTGTTTTGATCTGAATGACTATTGGCCTAGTTCCTACACAGACAGAACAAAACATGACCAGTAACAGTTTGGCATATTCTGGACTTCTTTGCAATGTTAGCATTATGTTCTAATGATGAAATAAAATATTTTATAGTTTCACGAAAGAGTGAAACATGTCTTCATGCCTTTTGGCAGCATCTTATGCCATCTCTTTCCCCAATATTTCTCCTGCCACTAATTTGGTCTTTGGTGCATGTCTATTTCTTCCAAGGTATTTTGCTCCATACATAAAACTGCTTTGAGTAGATTACTCTTTTTAATTTTTATTAAATCACTTTTGTTTCCAGCTTTTACTTGGCAGAAATTTCCATGGCTTTGGGGCATTTACATCAAAAGGGGATCATCTACAGAGACCTGAAGCCGGAGAATATCATGCTTAATCACCAAGGTGGAGATATACTGTAAACAATTCTATAGTAAATAAGCATCCTAAAATCCTCCCACACAGGTCATGGTCATTTTCAAAGCCCCATATACACATGTCTATTATTATATACATTCTTCCCTCAGAACTTAAATGACATCATGATACTTGCTGAGATTTAAATATTTAGGTATTTATGGTTGATGAGATTAAAGGGAGTTGAGGATAACTCGTCACTATACTACATTTTTTAAATTCTTACTCTTTATAGCTTATCATTTTTTAGAAATCCTTACATAAAATGTGGTGCGCCAAAGCCAGTCCAAATACAAATTTTAGTTTATTCCTTAAATTGGAAAGTGAATCTAATTTTACATATTGGATTTTCTTTAATGATGAAAATACATAATTATTAGAAGCAGTACTTTTTTTTTTTTTTTACAAAGAGGAAGAGAGAGGGATAGAGAGTTAGAAACATTGATGAGAGAGAAACATCGATCAGCTGCCTCTTGCACACCTCCTACTGGGGATGTGCCCGCAACCAAGGTACATGCCCTTGACCGGAATCGAACCTGGGACCCTTCAGTCCGCAAGCCGACGCTCTATCCACTGAGCCAAACCGGTTTCGGCTAGAAGCAGTACTTTTATATGATAATTTTTATTAATGCTATAAAAAAGGACAGGCTTAGAATTGGAACCAAAATAATTGATGTAGCTTTGGAAATAAAATACTTAGTAGGCATCAGGTTATTCTTGCTGTTCAGTTGTAACAAAAAACAAAAATCAAAGAGATCAACCGAAGGACTTGTATGCATGCATATAAGCATAACCAACGGACACAAAACTCTGGGGGATGAGGGCATGTATGGGAGTGAGGTGGGGGGCCAATGGTAAGATATGTACACATATAATTACTTAATAAAAAATGAAAAAAAATCAGATATTAATATTCTGTACAGCTATAGGGCCTTGATTATAACCGCATGCTGCTGCAGACAGTTTAGTTTATGTGAAAGTAATCTGGGCTGGGTAGACTTGGCAATTCAGTTCACTCACACTCCAAAGGAGCAACCAGCTAACTAGGATATCTGGGGGGCTGCTGATCCTTAGATGTCTGCAAAGTGATGCACAAGGTAGTTAACAGTTTTAAATCCTTAGGCAGAAAATGGTGTATGGACAACTGATGCCTGTATAAATGTTTCAAATTGTGCTTCCTCCCTACCTTTCCCCCTCGCCCCCCAATTTTCAGAGAGAGAAGAAGAGATAGAAAGAGAAATATTGGCCAGTTGCCTCCCATACACACCCTAACTGGGGATTAGACCTGAAACCTGGGCATGTGCCCTGACTGGAATCGAACCCATGACCTTTTGGTTATGAGATGATGCTCCAACCAACTGAGCCACACCGGTACCTTTCCTTTCTTATTTATTTATTTTTTTAATGGAGATATACTATATTTAACCAAGTACAACATGGGAATATATATGTATTTCCCTCCCTCCCAGTTCTGCACACATGGATATTGATTCTGAATTATAAAGCAAAGGATAGAATAGGGAAGTGACTAGTTAACTTCTTTGATTCATAAGCTTGAGTGTGTCAGGTGGTTCTGTGAAAAGAAAGGTCATACTTCTTCTGTGTCAGAGTAAAATACACATTTACATTTGAATCAACAGGCCATTGCCTTTTATTTTTTCTGAAATAAACCTGGAATAGTAGGGTCCCTGGGGTTGTTGAACCACTGGATATCTAGTGACAGTCCAGTAAAGCTGAACTTGAACTGAAATATTCTTTGTAAGGTGGTGAGTTTATCACTTGCCTGAATCTGAGATGATGGTCCCATGTCATGTAGCAATTTCATTTCTTTTTCTGAACTGGTAGTATATTGGCAGGATGATTTAATTTGTTATAATGACTTTCTGAGACCATTTTAAAAGTTGTCAAGTCACAGTAATAAAAGCTACATATATTTGAAGTATGATGTCATACCTTTGTTTAAAAGGTGCAGAATGTCTTTATTAAGTTGGTGTATTTAAACCAGACTTTACCAAGTTTTCCCAGAAATTACTTTCTCAGGATGGTAGAGGATTCCAGATATAGGTGAAGCTAGTACCTTAGACAAGCCGTTTCACTCTTTTATTCCCCCCCCCCCCCCCCCCGGCTTCTAGATAGATATTATCATTGGCAAAAGATGAATCTGCCCTAACCTTAGAGTTAACATCCTATTTTATGGATGGCACCTCGGTAGTTCTTGATAACTTGAAAAAGTTAAATGGGAGGATAGATTATTATCTTGTATGATGTTTAAACACCATCTAAACCTTAGATTTCTCAGAATAACCATGCTATAACCTTTCATTTGCAGGTCATGTGAAACTAACAGACTTTGGACTATGCAAAGAATCTATTCATGATGGAACAGTCACACACACATTTTGTGGAACAATAGAATACATGTGAGCTGCATGTTGAAAGAAATATAACTGGTTTGGGGGTAATAGCTATCTTTTACCTGGTTTAAGTAATAGTGTGCTAAATTTTCTGTAGCATCATTTGGCTACAGAAAACATCATACTTTGTTTTAGAAACTCTTATTCAGATGATATGCAAATGGATGAATTTTTGGGGTATATTGTTTTTCTTGTAGGGCCCCTGAAATCTTGATGAGAAGTGGCCACAATCGTGCTGTGGATTGGTGGAGTCTGGGAGCATTAATGTATGACATGCTGACTGGAGCAGTAGGTGCACAGTTAAAAGCTGCATGTGTTATGTATTATCTGTGCTGAGTAATTATTAAATCCCTATAGCAAGAGACCTTTCCTGTACTCCTTGAAAATATTACCAATGGAGTTATTTTTTAAAATTTAGCAAAAAAAAATTGCTTTATTAGCAGTAAGTAACATGGGCCCCTGTACTTTTAAATCATTTTCATTGAAATGATCTATGTCATGGCAGTCCTCTGAAATAGATGTAAAGTACATACGGCCCTTATTTTATAAATGGAGAAAGTGAAGCATAAAATTACATAGATAATTACATTATCGCACAGTTAATGGTGGAATCTCAGTTCCTTACAGGACATTGCTGTTTCTTCTGTCCTGGTGTTTAAAACTACAGTCTTTAGCAGTCCTCATACATTTCTGACCTCTATGAATAACCGAGTAATTCAGGAAATGAATAATTCTGTTATTTAAATTTTTATTTTTTATATGCTAATTTTTCTCACTCTCTTCTGCTCTTAGCCACCGTTCACTGGGGAGAATAGAAAGAAAACAATTGACAAAATCCTCAAATGTAAACTCAATTTGCCTCCCTACCTCACACAAGAAGCCAGAGATCTGCTTAAAAAGGTAGGGTTCTTAAATAGGCACTGAAATCATAAGCCTTAACTACTAGGATTTAAATAGAATTAAATATACATTTTGAATAAGAATCATGCACAGCTATTGAATGAAAAAGTCTATAGATTTTGTATGGAATGTTTAAATTTGTTTAAGGTTTTATTTTCTTTTTATCCCAAACAATATTTATTTTCCCAAGGCAAAATAGATAAGCAAATTCTCTAAAGAAAAAATAATCAGTTTGGCTAAGTAAGTTCATCAGTGTTTTTTCCTTCTCTCTGAAGCTGCTGAAAAGAAATGCTGCTTCTCGTCTGGGAGCTGGTCCTGGGGATGCTGGAGAAGTTCAAGTAGGGACTGGCATGCTTGGGGTTGGAGGGGAAGATAATGCTAATGTTATGTATTTGTGTAGGTTGTATGTAGTTGCTTACAAGTATTGCTTATTTTGTGATCAGTATGTTCAAGCAGGCAGTGTCAATCCAGTGAAGTCTGTTTCCCTTGACTGTTCTTTCTGCTCTTTTTTTTCTAGGCTCATCCATTCTTCAGACATATTAACTGGGAAGAATTGCTGGCTCGGAAGGTGGAGCCCCCCTTTAAACCTCTGTTGGTATGTATACATGAAATCATATGATTTGAGGGACCTGGCACATTTTTAAAATAAAATCTCCGGGCAGTCAGAAACAATTTTTTTGTTGTTATTGTTAATCCTCACTCGAGGATATTTTTCCATTGATTTTTTAGAGAGAGTGGAAGGGAGAGAGAGAGAGAAAAACATTGACGTGAGAGGGACACATCAATTGGTTGCCTCCCCATGCACCCCAACCAGTGCCAGGGCTGGGGATTGAGCCTGCAACTGAGGTATGTCCCCTTGATTGGAATCGAACTCCAGACCCTTCAGTCTATCAGCCAATGCTTTATCCACTTAGTTAAACCGGCTAGGGCTCATTTTTTTGTTTTATTTTGCTTAATTCAGCCCTATTTTAAATTTGATTTTCTGGGAATTTTTTTCTTCAGAATGGAAAATATGTTTTCTAGGATTGCAGCAACCAACTACCACAAACTTGGTGGCTTAAACCATAGAAATTTATTTTGTTACAGTTCTGGAGGCTAGAGATCTGAGATTGAGGTATTGGCAGAGTTGGTTCCTTCTGAAGGCTATGAGAGAGGCTCTGTTCCATGCCTTTCTCTTAACTTCTGGTGGTTTGCTGGCTGTCTTTGGCTTCCTTGGCTTGTAGACACATCACCTCAATCTCTGTCTTCATGTTCACATGAGATTCTCCTGGTGAGAATGTGCAGGTCTGGGCCCAAATTTTCCCTTTTTATAAGGACACCAGTCATATTGAATTAGGATACTCCCTGTTCCAGTATGACTTCTTCATAACTAATTACATCTGCAATGGTTTTCATTCCTAATAAGGTCATATTCTGAGTTACTGAGAGTTAGAGCTTCAACATATGAATGTTGGGGCAGGGGCGGGGGTCAATTCAAACCATAATAATATGTTTATGAGTAAATGAATTAGTGTGTTAGTTCTTGTCTTTCTACCACATCAGAATTAAAGAAAATGGTTTCTTTTTCTATTCTTGGGATGAAGGTGGAGGTGGATAATGATGATAATTATTTGGTCCTTGGAGCACAAGTTGACTTGCTTTAAAATTTCAATATATATAATTGTAAGGAGCATAATTAGCCCTCATGTACCAACTGCTCAACTTCAAAAGTTGTCAGGTCATCTTGTTTAAACATAAACATGCTGTCATCACCATTAAAAAGCTGACAATTTCCTTAGTTGTTTTTTTTTTTTCCTGTTGGTTTGCTTCAATAAGGATTCAATCAAGGCCTGCATAGTTTTGTTACTGTGGCTCTTACGTTTCTTTCCATCTATAGATTCCCCCCTCTTAATTCCTCTCTTGAGGACTTATTGGAAAAAACAACACTGGACCATTTGTCCTGTAGGGTCCCTCACATTTTGATTTTTTAAATTTTAACTCAATGGTGTCATTGACCTTGTTCATCTGTTCCCGGTATTTCTGAAAACTGGTGGTTAGATTTAGATGCAGATCAGTTTAAACTTTTGAGGTTGTATATCTTGATCAGGAGACATATGTATATTTGTTTTTCTTTTGTGATGTTAGTGGTCATTTGTCATTGTCTACATCACTGGTTCTCAGCCAGGGTCAATATGGCAATATCTGGAACAGGTTGTCACAAATTGGGAAGGGGGTGCTACTAGTACCTAGGAATAGAAGCCAGAGATGCTCCAAATATTCTTTTCTTTTTAAATTTAATCTTTATTGTTCAGTTTATTACAGTTGTTCCTCCTTTTTTCCCCCATAGCTCCCCTCCACCCCGTTTTCACCCCACCCCATGCCCTTACCCCTCCCCCCACTGTCCTTGTCCATAGGTGTAAGATTTTTGTTCAGTCTCTTTCCACACCCCCCACATCCCCTTCCTGCCGAGAATTGTCAGTCCACTCCCTTTTTATGCCCCTGATTCTATTATATTCACCAGTTTATTCTCTTCATCAGATTTTTTATTCACTTGATTTTTAGATTCACTTGTTGATAAATATGTATTTGTTGTTCATTATTTTTATCTTTACCTTTTTCTTCTTCTTCCTCTTCTTAAAGAATACCCTTTAGCATTTCATATAATACTGGTTTGGCGGTGATGAACTCCTTTAGCTTTTTCTTATCTGTGAAGCTCTTTATCTGACCTTCAATTCTAAATGATAACTTTGCTGGGTAGAGTAAACTTGGTTGTAGGTTCTTGCTATTCATCACTTTGAATATTTCTTGCCACTCTCTTCTAGCCTGCATAGTTTCTGTTGATGAGAGAGAATCAGCTGACAGTCGTATGGGTACTCCCTTGTAGGTAAATAACTGTTTTTCTCTTGCTGCTTTTAAAATTCTCTCTTTGTCTTTTGCTCTTGGCATTTTAATTATGATGTGTCTTGGTGTGGTCCTCTTTGGATTCCTTTTGTTTAGGGTTCTCTGCGCTTCCTGGACTCCTAAGTCTATTTCTTTCACCAGGTAGGGAAAGTTTTCTGTCATTATTTCTTCAAATAGGTATCTTGCTCTCTCTCCTCTTCTGGCACCCCCATAATTCTGATGTTGGTACGCTTGAGGTTGTCTCAGAGGCTCCTTACACTATCTTCATATTTTTGGATTCTTTTTTCTTTTTGCTTTTCCGGTTGGGTGTTTTTTGCTGCTTTGTATTTCAAATCTTTGACTTGATTCTTGGGATCCTCTAGTCTGCTGTTGGATTTCCCTATATTATTCTTTATTTCAGTCAGTGTATGCTTAATTTCTGATTGGTCCTTTTTCATATCCTTGAGGGTTCTCACTAAATTCCTCGGAGGTTTCTAGAAGATTGTTGAGTAACCTTAGAACCGTGGTTTTGAACTCTATATCCAGTAGTTTGCTTTCCTCCATTTCTTTCATTTGTGACATGTTTCTTTGTCTCCGCATTTTGGCTGCTTCCCTGTGTTGATAGAGTGGCCTTGTGTGCTAGGTGTCCTATAGGGCCCAGTGGCTCAGCCTCCCCAATTTCTGAGGTGGACATTCTTGGTGCACCCCTTTGTGGGCTGTGTACACAGTGTTGTTGTAGTTAAGCCTTGATTACTATTGGTATCACTGGGAGGAATCGACCTCCAAGTCAGTTGGTTTTGAGGACCAGCTGTGTCTACAATGGGAGAACTGCTGTGCTGGCGACACCCTTATGGGGCAGGACTTGTTTCAGTGGGGCTTTGGTGCTCATTGAGTCTGCCCCTTGAGTGTGTCACTTATGGATATGAAGAGTTGTAATCTGGTATGATCTCACACTGAACTGGATACACTGGCTCTTGGACCTCCAAGGAGGTGCAAAGTCAGCCACTGCCTGAGGCCACCCAGCAGGAGCTATGGAGATATCTGGAGATTCCTCTTCTTTGTTTGGCGTTTGGAAGTGCCCAGATGAGGCCCAGCTGTGAAGCAATGCAGGCTGCCGCTGCAGGGCCTTAGGCCTTCTTTTGGATGCTTTGGAGGTCTCTGACCCAGCTGCAGTTTGTTAGGTTTTAGTTTGCAACAGGGACAGGCCATTCATATGCAAAAGCAGCTATGTACAGCTTGGGTGGGGTTGTAAATTCAGTGGGGCGGGGTCTCAAGGAATCACCAGGGTGGAGCAAACAGCAATGGCTGCCAGTCCACCTTGCCCCAGAGAGGTCCCCAGGTCTCTGTGTCCCACGGCCCCATGCAGGAACAATGATCACTGCGAGCACCTCTGAGAGAAAGCCGCCCTCGCGTTCCTGCCCACTGCCAGACTGTCCAGTTTCTCCCTGTATGAGTCTGGGTCCCCAGAGTCTCACCTGGAACTGGAGTTCAGAGCAATCGGAAGCTTGTATCTCCCTCCTGATTGAAAAAAAAACAACCACGGTGCATCCAGTTGCCAGCCCGCCTCCGTACCTCTGCACTTCCGCACCCGCTGCCAGTCTCAATGCGCTTTTTTCTTTCCGTCTAGTTTTAGAACTTCCACTCAACCAGGTTTCCCGTGGTTCTGGATGATATTTGTTTTGTCTTTTAGTTGGAGTTTTGATGTGGTTGTGAGAGGCAGCAAGTAAGTACAGGTGTTTACCTATGCTGCCATCTTGGTTGTTCCTTCCAAATATTCTATAATGCACAGGACAGCCCTCTATAAGAATTCAGGCCCAAAGTGTTAATAGTGCTGAGGTTGGGAAACTCCTGCCTAGTTCCAGGATTTCATTAGGGGTTTGTAAAATTGTTTTATTATAATATTGTTATTCATTCTTTACTTATTATTTATTCATTCTTTACTGGAATTCTTCCATAAGAAGAAACTCTTTACATCAGTTGCTTGGTTACCTGAGGTACAGTTCATACAGGAAAAGCCGGATATGTGGCCTTTTTCAAAATAATGAATTAGTTTCCTAACATCTTCCAAATTGATCAATGAATTATGTGATTTTTAAATGTAGTGCAGTAATGAACTCATGTCTTTGAACATATTTATGTTTCACTCTGCCTGTGAGGCTCAGTGGTTGTGTCGACCTATGAACCAAGAGGTCATGGTTCAATTCCTGCAAGGGCACATGCCTGGGTTGTGGGCTCAATCTCCAGTGTGGGGTGTACAAGAGGCAGCCAATCAATGATTCTCTCTCATCATTGATGTTTCTATCTTTCTCTCCCTCTTCCTTCCTCTCTGAAATGAATAAAAACGTATTTAAAAAAAACACATATTTGTGTTTCAGTCCATTGCAGTTTTTTGAAATTGGTGTTCAGCTTTTGAGAATTATTTAAGACTTTTTGCTTTTTTAAAAGACACAACCACATACTCTGATGTATCAGAAAGAAGGCTATAATGCATTTGATATGTATAATATAGACTACTCACCATTTTCTAATCATTTTTTTATAAAGCAATCTGAAGAGGATGTGAGTCAGTTTGATTCAAAGTTTACACGTCAGACACCTGTTGACAGCCCAGATGACTCGACTCTCAGTGAAAGTGCCAACCAGGTCTTTCTGGTAAGTGACAGAATTTCCATGTAGATATAGGAAATTTAAGTATGAGGATGGGCCCTTTTCAATAAGAAAATTCATTTTGCTTGCTTTGCAGGTTCATGTAGATAACCTGAGATGCTATTTTTAAAAGTTATCCCCTTAATTTAATAACTTACTGGTGTTAGAAAATTGATTCTCATAATCCAACATTCTATTTTAGCAATTACAGTAGGAGCATATGTTCGGTTTTCAGAGTGTCTGATTCCTTTTTTGGATAGGCCACTGACTTAAGATGATATTTGGCTCAGCAGATCAACTGAAAGCGACACAGCCATAGAAGTAGGAAAAGAGCTCATTGTAACTATTTTATTCCTGAAACAGATTTTTGGTACTCTTCATATAAGTCTAAAGGGGATTTTTAACCTGTTAATTGTGACTATTTGACATCAAAATATATAGGTTCATATATGATAGTTAATAGATTAATCTTTATTGATAAAGTATCTGTATTGATTTATACCTTGTCTCAGATAGAAAAGCAAAGCTTTTAGATTTTGATAAATAAAAATGATAATTTATATCTGATACCCATCATTGCATATTATTTTGCCTAAGTATCATATATGCTTATGTTTATTTTATTATTAAAGTGTAACATGAACATCTACCTCTTTCCTTTTTCGTTATTCTTTGTCATTTGATTTTGGACCATCGTTAGAGGGAATGGAATATGGGAAAAGCAATCCCTTGGAAGTTGGTTTTTTCCCTGTTTGTTTCCAGGTTCACTGAATTTGTCACTCAGTTATCCAGCTTTTTTTTGTACTGCTCATGCTCACAGTATTAACACAAAGTAATGTACATTTTGGGGTGGAGGTTAAGTTCTAAAAGTAGCATGGAGTACAAAAATTGTGTATGTTCAAAATTACTCTTTTTTTGTTGTTGTTAATCTTCACCAGAGAATATTTTTTCCATTGATCATTTATTTATTTATTTTTAGAGAGAGTGGAAGGGAGAGAGGGTGAGAGACTAAGAGATAGAAACAGATGAGAGAGAAACATCATTGATCGACTGCCTCCTGCACACCCCCTGGGTATGTGCCCTGACAGGGAATTGAACCATGACCTCTGGTTCCTAGGTCTACGGTCAACCACTGTGTTACACTGGCCAGGCTAAAGTAGCTCTCCTTAAAAAATTAATAAGAAATAGTTATGTTCACTTACCTGGAGATTGGAGTTGTAGCAACTTCAGTTTAATGAGTATTTAAGTTCCTATCACAGAATTAAAGGAAAGTCAAAGAAGATCAAGGCACAGCCTAGTCCTCTTGGTAGTTACAGCTTTAGCCCGCTAGAACATCTCAGGAAATGTCCTCTGAAGTCCATACGTGGCTATCACAAAGTATATGCTCTACAGAATTGCACCTCACTCACACTTTAGGACCTCACCCAGACTTTATTAAAATTTTTTATTTGTAACTCACAATGCAGATGACTGGAATAATAAATAGAAGAGGACTGGTTGTTAAAGAGATGAACACTGACAGCAAGAGAAATGACAGTTGATAGCCTAATAGCAAGATCCAAGAAAGAACTAAAGCTAATAAAACTGCATATTGCCAATTACAATTGAAAGTTTTCACAATGCTGACACTTATTCATCAAGAAACTACCAAATCTATCTGACACTGGGGTAAAACCAGAAAAATCACATGTGCTAAGTTAGAGAATTCTATTTTTATTTTGGCCTAATAATGAGAAACTGTTTTTGGGGGTGATAATCTTAGGTGCTTATATGCATGTGGCTAGAAACTTCTTTGCATTTTTCTTGGTATTTACATCTTAATATGGAGCTTACATTTACCTGTTTTGTTCTACTCCTTTCAATAGAGTGGAATTTGTTTGCTGGCATATGGGGCTCAATAGAATTCTTTCTTGAGGTTTGTGCCTTAAGAAATGGCTGGAAAGAAGTTAACAGGTGTGAAATGAGATTGAGGCGATTGGAGAGTATATAGATTAATGATTTTAGGGATGCATAATTGTTGTGTTGGTGTGTTAGAGACTGAACAATCACATTTTCTTGATGTGTATGACAAATGACCTTCTGCAGTCCACTATTACTGTCTTTCAGGGTTTTACATATGTGGCTCCATCTGTACTTGAAAGCGTGAAAGAAAAGTTTTCCTTTGAACCAAAAATCCGATCACCGCGAAGATTTATTGGCAGCCCACGAACACCTGTCAGGTATTCAGACTTTGTTACTTTCACCTTTCTTTTTCTTTTTCTTTTTTTTTTTTTTAAACCTAGAAGAGCATTGCTTATGAAATTTATGCCAAGTTACATTAATGAAAGACCTGGCCTCATATTCTCTTTGATTGACATATGCACAGCATCTATCTGTACCTTCTTATATTGTAAGTGACTAGTCTGTACTAATCTCGAATAATAAGCTATATACCTTCCCTCCTAAAAGTAAGCAGGTGTCCTCTGTACCCATTCATTCAACATCTCTTGTGTGCCAGGAGCTCTGCTGCATGCTGGGGCACATGATTAACACAGGAATTGTCCTTGATAAAGTTTATAATTTAATGAGAGGGAGTCACAGTAAGGAAAGAAGGAAATACAAGAAATATATAATTGCGAGTAGTACCAAGTGCCATACGGGGTGGGGGGAAGAATGTGTTGGTAGAGAGCAAAGAATAACAAGGGGGCACGTATTCATGGTGGTGAGAGAAAGGCCTCCCTGGTGAAGTAAGTCTAAGAATGAAGAGAAAGTGCCAGCCATACAAAAATTAAAAGTACAAGGTGTAACAGGTAGAAGAACAACTTGTGCAAAAGCCTTAAGGGAGGAAAAAACATGGCCTTTTTTCGGAAATGAAAGGGAGGTCAGTATTCCTGAAGTGTGGGAGTGAGGAATAGAAATGGCAAAGTTTTAGAGAAGTATTTTATTTTAAATGCAATGGGAAGCTGTTTTAGTGGGGAAGTAAAATGTGTTGTTATTTTGGAAAAACAAAAACACGATAAGTATCACTGAGTGTTTTACTGGGACAATTATAAAGATGAAGAGACTAGTTGGGAAACTGGCCATTAGTCTAGGGGAGATAATTCAACTTTTGCCTTTGTGCTAATCCACACAAAAATAAAATTAAATGAAAATAAATGTCTTATTACCCCACCCCCTTTAAATGCAAAGGAAATTTTTTGTTGTTGAGATAATCCGTAAGACAAATGAATGATAGCTCTTCCTTGTCTTAAAGCCCAGTCAAGTTTTCTCCTGGGGATTTCTGGGGAAGAGGTGCTTCAGCCAGCACAGCAAATCCTCAGACGCCGGTGGAATACCCAATGGAAACAAGCGGAATAGAGCAGATGGATGTGACGATGAGTGGGGAAGCTTCAGCCCCACTTCCAATACGACAGCCGAACTCCGGGCCATACAAAAAACAAGCTTTTCCCATGATCTCCAAACGACCAGAGCACCTGCGTATGAATCTATGACAGAGCAATGCTTTTACTGAATTTAAGGCAAAAAAAGGTGGGGAGAGGATTTATGATTATCCTTCAGGGTGAAACAAGAAGACTGAAAATGACAGTCTCAAAGAGTCAATGTCGTTACATAGAACACTTTGGACAGAGGAAAAATAAACCTGGATTTTTAAAAATCAATCAATGGTGCAAAAAAAATAACTTAAGCAAAATAGTATTGCAGAACTCCGAGGCACATCAATTAATTGATTCCTAGCAACATCTTCTCAGCATTATCAAGGATTTTCATGTTGATGGCTCAAAACTGACAGTATTAAGGATAGGATGTTGCTTTTGAATCACTGTTGAGTTCTGATTTGTGTCAAGGAAGGGTTATCCTTTCACTAGGCAAAGTATGAAGCTGCCTGTCATACTTGCAACCAAGGACAAATTAGCATGCAAGCTTGGTCAAACTTTCCAGCAACATGGAATCAAAGACAAACTTATCGATTGATGTTTTACGTGCAAACAACCCGAATCTTTTTTTTATATAAATATATATTTTTCAAATAGACTTTTGATTCTGCTCATCATGGAAAACATCCCAAACTTCAAATCCGAAATTTTTGGTTGGCGTGAAGAAAGCTAGACAAGTTCTGTTTCTTCTCTTGGTGAAATAATAAAAATGCAAATGAATCATTGTTAACCACAGCTGTGGCTCGTTTGAGGGATTGGGGTGGCCCTGAGGTTTATTTTCAGTAACCCAGCTGCAACACCTATCTGTAATACTAGGAAAAAATATATATTTAATCATTTCTATTGGCAATTCTGTTACGTGCTAAGCTTAACTGGAAGCCTTGGAACGGGCATACGTTGTATGTCCTACATTTCATCCTTGTCCTGGGCCTGCGTTGCACTTGGAAACATATCGCCACCTGTTCTTATACCAGTATTTGGTTCAAGACACCAAATGTTTTCAGCCTGTGGCTGAAGGAGGTCAGAAGAGAGTCAGGATAAAATGCGTATTGAGAGCGGCAAAGTGAGGGAAATGGGGAGATTTAGGGAAGAGGGTGTTGCCATAGTCCACTCTCTGTCTAATCTCTTCACAGCAAATTGGTAAGGTTTTAAGTTTTACTTTTTACTGTTTTTGCTGTCTACCTTCCTTACATTTTTTCCCTCAACAGTTTTCAAAGGAAAAAGGTTATTTTCTCCTATACTGGGGCTACATTTTTTTATTGTAAAAATATTTGATGGCCTTTTGATGAATGTCTTCCACGGTGAATAAGAAAACTTAGTGGCTTAATTTAGGAAATATGCTAACAAGACACTATGTTTTTGAAATTGTAACACAATCTACATAAGTGATTTACTAGTACAAAGAATAAAAATAAAGGTAACTTTACCTTTCTTAAATACTTCCTGCCTTAAAGAGAGCATTTCCATGACTTTAGCTGGTGAAAGGGTTTAATATCTGCAGAGCTTTATAAAAATATATTTCAGTGCATACTGGTATTATAGATGATCATGCAGTTGCAGTTGAGTCTTACCACCCTTTTTTTGTCTTTTATAATGTCTTAGTCTGAGTGTGCAAAGTCAATTTGTAATATTTTGCAACCCTATGATTCTTTTTAAAATAGATGCTGCTTGCTATGTTCTCCAAACCTTTTTGAGCCATAGGATCCAAGCCATACAATTCTTTATGCATGTTGAATTCAGTTAGAAAAGAGCAAAGCTTCGCTTATTTAAATGGCAATTCAGTGAGATGAGATGATTTTGCTTAATGGCATTAAGCAAAAACAGATCCATGAAAAGTGATTGGAAATACACCTTTTCAATTGTGGCAATAAATGAAATAATTGATATAGTTCATCTTTGAACAGGAAGCTGTTTGTTTGTTTTTAAATCACTCCCTGATATCCCCCCTTTCCCATTATTGCAGTAGCCTACTGAGTACTTTATAACTGTAGTTAATAAATTAGAAGATACAAATAATGATAAGGCAGAAATTGTATTTAAAGTGCAGATATTTGTTCTCTGACAGTTTATGATATCTGGAAAAACAGACCCCAAAAAGCTGTGGTGATATGTAGAGACTCTATTTCAGACAGTATATGGCTTATAATACTTTGATACTTGTTTTCAAATATATTTACTAACTGTAGTGTTGACTGCCTGACCAAATTCCAGCAAAATTTTTACACCAAAATATTCCTCCTCAGTCCTACTTGCTACTAACATATGCACTGTGATAGGCTGGCTATAAACACCCCATAGTTAAACCATTTTCATAATTAGTACTGCCAGCAGTAGTGGCAACCTGCAACTTTTCTGCATAAAAAACATTAATTACACATCTACCATCTATACAAATACAATTTTCCAAGTTAACATTAAGGGAAATTAATTTCCTATTGAGAAATTGTTTCATTAAAAGGATATCCCTGCTAAGACTGTGAAAACATGTCAAGTGCCACATTAGTGTCACAGACAGAAAGCACACACCTATGCAATATGGCTTACCCTATATTTATTTGTAAAAATCCAAGCATAGTTTAAAATATATGATGTCAATATTACTAGTCTTGAATTTCTAAGAGGGTTCTTTATGATTCTTCCAGGTAAGTGTATAAATGAGATTTAAGTGCTTTTTTTGTTTCATCACTTGATTATTTTCTTTAAAGTCAGCTATTACAGGATATTTTTTAATTTTATATACATGCTGTTTTTTAATTCAAATATAGTCACTGAGAACTGAAGTTTACTAATTCTGATTTTATAAGGTTTGTAGCATTACAGAATAAACTGGGATTTATAAACCAGCTGTGATTAACAATGTAAAGTATTGATTATTGAACTTGAACCAGATTTTTTAGAAAATTACATTCTTTTCCCCCTTATGGTCTTAACTACTTTGAATCCTTCAAGAAGGATTTTTCCATGCTATTGTTTCTTTTTTTGAGATAGAAGATAATGAGGGTGGGGTGGGGGAAGAATGCATGTATGATGCTCCATAAATTCAACATTCTTTAAGTAATAAATGATTATAAAGAAGATGCATCTTCAATAGTGTTAATATACTGAGCCTTGGATTTTTATATTTAATATAGGACCTAACTATTTTGGTAACTTAGTCATATGGTTCCTAGCTTACAAGGGCTAGATCTAAGATTATTCCCATGAGAAATGTTGAATTTATGAAAAATGGATTTTGAGGCTTTGAAAATGGTTCATTTCTGAAATAAGTAACATCAGTGTCCAAACATTTACCTTTTTTCATAGGCGTAGACACTAGGCAAGCTGGACAAACCAATCATAAAAGTATTTGTCATACTGTGTCCTTTAGTCTGTTGCTGGTTAATATAAAACTTTTATTGTGTGATTCTTAATTTTCCACTACAGCACAAGTATTATCTCAGTGGATTATCTGAAGTAATACCTGAAAGATGGGTTCATCTGTGTTTGCTCTTTAAACTATTCTTTTTTTTTCCTATCCCAAGTTGGCTTTGCATCTATCAGAGTAAATAAATTCTTCAGCTGCCTTATTAGGAGTGCTATGAGGGTAACACCTTTTCTGCTTTTCATCTTGTATTTAGTTTACTGTATTAAGTATTTGATTTCAGAATGAATGAATGTAAATAGAAATTAAATGCAAATTTGAATGAACAGAATATAGAAGTGATTTTTTTTTTATTATCCTAAGATAGGAAGGTGCACAAATGGTTTCAGTAATTTTTTTCATTAACATGCCAGATATGTTCAGGTTATCATCTATAATAAAAGGGTAATATGCTAATTAGACCGGGTCAACCAGATATCTTCCGGATGTCCAACTTCCTTCCAGACAAAGCCACAGTGGCAGGGGCTGAGGCAGAGGCAGTTAGAGGCGATCAGGCCGGCGGGGGAGCAAGCAGGAGTGAGATCAGGCTGGTGGGGGAGCAAGCAGTTAGGGGCGAGATCAGGTCGGCAGGGGAGAGCAGTTAGGGGGCTATCAGGCCTGCAGGGGAGGGCAGTTGGGGACGATCATGCCGGCAGGGGAGGGCAGTTGGGGGCGATCAGGCCAGCAGGAGAGTGGTTAGGGGGCAATCAGGCTGGCAGGGGAGCAGTTAGGGGTGATCAGGCAGGCAGGCAGGCGAGCAGTTAGGAGCCAGTGGTCCCGGATTGTGAGAGGGATCCCAGATTGGAGAGGGTGCAGGCTGGGCTGAGGGACATCTCCTGCCCTCCGTGCACGAATTTCGTGCACCGGGTCTCTAGTATTTAATAAATTACAGTTGACCCTTGAACAACATGGGTTTGAACTGCACGTGTCCCCTTACTTACATGCAGAATTTTTTTCAATAAATACATTTGGCCCTCTGTATCCATGATGTGAAGGGCCAGCTGTAGAGTCAAAAGTTGTATGTGGATTTTGACTGGAAGGATTGTTGGTGCCCCCAATCCTCACATTGTTCAAGGATTAACTCTACTACATATGTGAGGAATGAGTTATAAAACTTTCTGCTGAGAAGTTGAAGCTATTTAAATAACAAATTTTAGTACTAGTGTTATATATTAGTTACACATCTGTGATTTTCCAAGTTGAATTGGTTGCTTATTTTTTTAAAAGTTCATGTGAAGGTATGTAAAAGCTACTTTTACATAAAAACACTAGGAAGACTTTATGCTAACAGTCAACAGTTTGTTCAGCTAAACTTGTCAACTACATTTGATTATTTGATGCATCTACACAAAATAATGTGCACAAATCTGTTTTTAACTGCTGTAATATATCTAGTATACATGGATAGTTTTGTATGTCACTTTTTTAAAATAATTTTTTATTTCAGAGAGGAAGGGAGAGGAAGAGAGAGAGAAAAACATCAATGATGAGAGAGAATTATTGATTGGCTGCCTCCTGCACTCCCTACACTGGGGATTGAGCCCCAACCCGGGCATGTGCCCCTGACTGGAATTGAACCCAGGACCTTTTAGTCCAAAGGCTGATGCACCATCCACTGAGCAAACCAGCTAGAGCTAAATCACTTTTTATTTATGAGGCAATTCTATCACACTTGCCAAGATGATTTCTCTATAGAAGTTCTCAAACTAACATGACTCTTTAATAAAAAATAACTAGTGACTCTTTTTTAAAATGTTTTTATTGATTTCATAGAGAGGAAGAGACAGAGAGAAACATCAATGGGAGAGAATCATTGATTGGCTGCCTCCTTCACATCCCCTACTGGGGATCGAGACTGAAACCTGACTGGGAATCAAACAGTGACCTCCTGGTTTAAGGTTGACACTCAACCACTAAGCCACACCAGCTGGGCTATAGTGACTCTTAATGCTAATGAAACAATTTTTCGGAAGGGATGATCTGAATTCACAAAATGCATGGGATTTTGAATCTCTATTCCCCTGTTTTTGAGGTGAGGAAATAGGAGAAATGTTTCCAGTTCATCAGTATTGTTAGTGGATGTGATAGGTCTCCTGTGACATTTCCCCCCTTTTAAATTCAGATGTGAAATGCTTTCTTGTTTGTTAAAAAAAAACAACAACAAACAAAAGCCCCACTGTCCACTGGGGACCTCCTTTGTTATTAAATCATATTAAAAAACAAAGTTATCCATATAGCCACAGGGTAAATAGGTAACGTAATAGGGTTGAAGTAACCCATGTAGCAAGATATATTATTCTTGTGTTTTTAACAAGAAGTCAGCTTTTCTTTCCTCACACTCAAATTCTAATTCCAAATTGCCTTTTTCACACATCCCTTACTGTATACCTAAATATTAGCTTTATCACAAAGTCAGTAAGCTTGTTTCAATATTTGCAGTGTTCTCAAAGGAGATAATAGTTAAATATATAATCACTGAATGAATAGAAATATGTATACTTATAACATGGCAATATTTACCTGAGGAAAAAAGTTACAGGCTTTCTGAAGTTCTTTTGCAAATTAGGGTAGCCATACAGGCATAAAAGTGACTTAACCTGTACCTGGTTGGTCACTATCCTTGTTAATCTATATGTTGGTTTAGCCTTTGTCTTGATAACACTGCAAATTTGTTTTCTACCTCTACCTCCTAATTTCTTCTATCTCTCCCTTGTGTTCAAACTTATAAATGGTAGTAGAGAAAATGGGCAGAGGCCTTGTACTCTTCAATTTAGATATAACTACCATTTCAGACTTCTGGTATTAGATCTTGGTTCCCCCTTAGAGGTTTTAAGGGAGATAGTGCCCCATTCCTTTTTCCACCAAACTACACAAACATTTAAGAGGCAAACCAACCAAAAATCCAAAGCATCTGGTTGCCTCTGAGTGCAGGCTTTAATCTCCTAAGTAATGGTAATTCAAGCATTAGATTCCAAAACACTTCTGGAGAAAACTAGTTATAAGGTGAATTGTTTTCTAAGATTTGAGTTGGTCTTGTCTGTTACACTATTCAAATCATCAGTGAAGCCAGCTATTTGTAATCCATGTGAATTATTTTAATAGGTACTTCAAGGTCGTCCATGGCACTATACAAAAAGCAAGATCACGAACATTAAAACTGATGGCAGGATTGTATGTATGAGGTCAACAAACAATACATTTAAATCATGTATTCTCATTGATTGCTAATCATACTATAGAGAATACCACAATATTAAAATATATCATCCTCAGTAAATCTTCACTTACAAAATCTGTTACAGGTAAAATATAGCATTTAGAATGTTCATTTAAAAATACAACTTTTATGAAAATTTTTAAGAATTTTTAGAATTGGAAATATAGAAGTCAATGCAAAAGGAAATTCTACTTTCAGATAAAGTGTACTTAAAATATTAAAAATATTTATTCTGAAAACAATGTCAGGAAAGAATACCTGAGTTTCTCTAAGAACTAGTTCTAGTTATCCAACTGCTTTTTTGGTAACATTAACAAGAAAACATGATTTAACACTGCAATCATCTGTCAAATGATTAGGATAGAATAAATGTCGCATATGCATTAGGTTGAACAATCTTTTGATAAACTGGACTACAACAATTAAGTGTTCTGTGGCTTTAACAGTTTATACAACTTAATATATCTGGAAGTCTGATGAAGTGGCTCCATCTTTCCATTTGTTTATATGGTCTAAAATCACAGTTCTGCACAGCGGACATGTTTTCTCTCTGTTAAACCATAACGTAATGCACTCTTCACAAAATATATGCTGTAAGGAAATTAAGAACTACATTTTAAACTTGATAACATTTTTATTTTAAATTCATCTCATTATAGACAATCATACTCTTTAGAGCTGAAAGGGATTTTGGAGAGCACTAATCCCTTCATTTTACAAACGAGAAAACAAAGTATGACATTCCAGAATAAAAGAATGGTGTTACTGATAAGAGCTACTAGTGATCCTTTCTTTTGACTATACTATCCTTTAATCACTTTTAATCAAATACAAGCTATCTCTAGGTGACAACTTTAAGATCAAGTATAATGACTTAATGGCTTAATAAGTCTTTGAGAGTAACTGCCATAAAGTATAGGAAAGGGCCTTCCACAATCCAGTAACAAATGCTGGTATTATTCTAAAAGACTAATATCCATTATTACAAACAGCCTGTTTTGTTTTATCACATTAGTAGACAATTTGCCATTTGAATTATTTTCCCCCTTCATACACTCCTCTGCATAAAAATTATTAGAACATAAGAGACAAGATTTAGCTAACCTACCAAATCGGTAATCACAAATAAGAAATTACCAATATGTGCCCTGAAGGCTACTTTCTGCTAAACGTTGTAGTTTCTTTTTCCTTATAACTAACATAAATGTGCCTTGCAAGTCACAGTGAAGTGTTGTATTTAGGTTGCTTAAAAATATAATTACCTGACAGATGAGAAGAATTGGCTTTTGAAATTCAGCTTGACATATTGAACAAATATCATCCACATCTGAACACTGTCTCTTGCTGGCAGCCACTCCATAACTCTATAAAGATAAGAAGTTCTTTTCATTTACCATTTCTTTCCTATACTTCCAATATACAGGTGGTGCTTTTATTTCTCAAATATCCCTGGAACTAGGCACTTGAAAACTCTCCCAAAGGATACAAACGTTTCAAAGCTGAACTACATATGCAGAACCACATCTTGATGGACTGCATCAGGGTGAACTCATTAAATACATAATGGGATCTTGAAAATTTTTTAGAATCACTGGATTCCTAATTATAGGCTTCAAATTCAGCACAATTCAACTGGCGTAAGAAACTAAGCAATCTGAAATAGAGCTATTCTAAAACCTATATGTTAATGTATTAGGTGACCTCATATTGCCAAATTGGGCCCATTTATTATCTATGGCAGTGGTTCTAAAAAGTCAATCCAGAGCTTGGCTGACTGAATGCAACTCATGTGGAAAGACTGCTTTAAAAAACAGATTTCTGTGCTCCATACTGGAGACTGTCTCAGTAGGTCCAGACATACTGGGATGTGACAACAGGACTCTGAAATTTTTGTAAGCTCTCCCGGTGAGTTCAATGTGAAGAAGGTTTGGGGAAAACTGAAGTGTCTTGCCACTAAATCTAAAAATAATTTTAATTATTATCCTTAATTATCACATAAGTCAGAGCATTTACTACTAGGAAAAAAATAACATTTTATAAAAGAACTGTAATTGCAAAATATCACTTGGATAGAGTTAATCGTTCAAAATTAACTGCCTGAATAAAAATGCAATTCTTTGAATTTCCATTTCTTCTAATGAACTAAAAAACTTTCTAAGTTCTTAATAATTCCTCACCAAATTCAGGAAAATTTAGTTATTAACTAGATGTGACAAAGTGTTACAAATAAGATCAGCTTTCTGTAGAAATGATGGGGAAAAGGTGGCTAACGGGAAGTAAGAACACCCAAGTTCAATCAATCATGATAATGAGAGCAAAGCATCGTCTGAAGTTATGATCTAAACTTGTACTGAACATCGAGGGTTAACAAAATCAAGACAAAAAATAAAATATTAAAAACTAAGATTTTTCAGGTTACTGATAGATGACCTTGGTGCCAATTTCCCTACAGTGTCATTTAGCAGAGTACACTACAGATAACAGGCTGACAAGCTTTTAAATTAGCATTTTTGTCTGGCATATTGCAGACTCCTTTTAAGTGAAGGTTTATCTTGATGGTGATAGCAACGTTAAGGAACCCCTAAGAGTCTCAAGAATATGCCGAAACCGGATTTGCTCAGTGGATAGAGCCTTCGGACTGGAGGGTCCCAGGTTCGGTTCCGGTCAGGGGTGTGTGCCTTGGTTGCGGGCGTGTCCCTGGTGGGGGGTGTGCAGGAGGCAGCTGATCGATGTTTCTAGCTCTCTGTCCCTCTCCCTTCCTCTCTGTGAAAAATCAATAAAATATATATATTTTTAAAAAAGTCTTAAGAATAAATCAAAGAATGTTGATGACTGTGATATTCTCTCTGCTTCACAGAGAATATCAAACTATTTCAGTACAAGCCTTACTAGAGTAAAAGCTGATACTCACATAATGAGTTGAATAAATCTGACCAAAGTTAACGAACTCTCCATTATACTGTATCTTGTCTAAAGAATGAAGTTTGAATAGTATGCAGCAAAACTTATTACTATATTACTGTATCTTAGAGGAAGAATATATCTTAGTGGACCAGTTAGTATGGTCCACTTTAGAGATACAGTCCTCTTTCTTGTTTTTCAGCATTCATCATTACGTTGGCATTCTTTCAGTAAGGTCCCGAGTCCTGACAAAGTAAGTACTTAATGCACTGCAAAACTGAGGATCAAACTCTGAAACCTATTGACCACAAAAGGCTACTAAGTAGCAAATGAGTCTATGACAACCTTTGTCTGAAATTTGTAACATCAGTAGAATCACATAATCAAGTTTATAATTGACATTGGAGTGTCAATTTGTTTTTAAATTTTTTTTTTATTGATTTCAGAGAGGAAGGGAGAGAGAGAAAGAAGCGTCAATGATGAGAGAAAAATCACTGACTGACTGCCTCCTGCACACCTGTAACCCAGGTATGTGCACTGCTGGGAATGGAACCGTGACTTCCTGGTTCGTATGTTGATGCTCAACCACTGAGCCACACTGGTCAGGCTGGAGTGTCAACTTATTGTTAAATTTCATGCCTTGAACTTACCCTATATAATAAAAGCTTAATATGCAAATAGACCAAACAGTGGGACAACCGGTTGCTATGGTGCGCGCTGACCACCAGGGGCAGACGCTCAACGCAGGAGCTTCCCCCTGATGGTCAGTATGCTCCCACAGGGGGAGCACTACTTGGCCAGAAGCTGGGCTCATGGCTGACGAGCGCAGCGGCGGTTGTGGGAGCTTCTCCCGCCTCCCCAGCAGTGCTAAGGAGCAGCGAGCAGGCGGGTAGTAAGGAGCGAGGGGTCCTGGACTACAAGAGGGATGTGGACATCCCCCAAGGGATCCCGGACTGGGCGGGGTGCAGGCCGGGCTAAGGGACCTCCCCACATCCCCCACTGCACGAATGTCGTGCACCGGGCCTCTAGTTTGTACATATAGAGTTGAGTATTGATGGGGAAATTATTCCAGTAAGAAAATTTCAAGGAACCTGATTTTTGGTAATGAGCTTTTTTCATATATACAATAAATTACAGTGCTTTCACAGAAATTGAATAAGGAGTTAATGGAAATACACAAAGCCATCATTTGTAGATTTAAAAAAGGAAAAGGAACAAAAGTTCGTGACAAGATTTTTAAAGGAATGTTTATAAACGCTTAAGAATGTCAAATGATTAGAAAGGGCAAGCACATTCAAATATATAAGCACTTGGTAACGTTAATACGCAAGTCAAGAAACTGATCATAGATAAAACTCCTAAATCATTCTCATAACCCTAAGTGCCAAAGTACTAAAAAAGTTTTTAAAATCGTAATGAAATCCATATTTGTAAAATGCTGAATTACCTTTTTTTTTTGTAATGATAAAAGGTTAAAAGTGTTTTTTCTTGAACAATTAAAATGTACTTACTGGTCGTGTAAAAAATTTTCTCAAAACCTGTCTGAAATTTCTTAGATGTTCAAAAAAGTCCAAAAGCTGAAAAAGGAAATAAGAGATTATTCATTAATTCCAAGAGCCCTATCTGCTAAACCCAGAGAGCAAAGCTAAAGTGCCACAATATCAAATTCTGATAATAATAGCATGTTCATTGCATATCACAAGTAATCATTTCAATCTATATTTAAAGTCCAATTATAAAATATTTTACTCAATTTATAGATTTCAACCAACTCTTAACCAAAAAAAGAAAAGAAAACAAAAAGGAAATCTGAATACCTAGAGGTACAATTTGGTCAAGACAAATATAAAGTTAGCCCTGGCTGGTTTTGCTCAGTGGACAGATTGTTGGCCTGCGGACTGAACGGTCCCAGGTTCGATTCCAGTCAAGGGTACATGCCCGAGTTGTGGGCTCAATCCCCAGTTGGGGGCTTGCAGGAGGCAGTCAATCAATGATTCTCTCTCATCACTGATGTTTCTACCTCTCCCTCTCTAAAATCAATAAAAATATATTTAAAAATACATATATATAGTAGTGGCCCAGTGCACAGATTCGTGCACATTGAAAGGAAATCTGGAGCCCACACCCAAGTGCCTGGGGAATTCCCACATCCCCTTGAGCCGCTGGGAAGTCATGTGGGGAGTCTGTTCTCCTCCCCGCAGCTTCCTGAAAAAATATTTGCAAGTGTCCCTTCTGCGGCCAGGGTCGTGCCTTGCTAGCCTGGAGGTCCCCGGTGGATGCCTTGGGCCGTGCTGGAGGCTTTCCACTGCTCAGAGCCGGATAAGAGATGCTCCGAGGTGAACAATACAAAGTTGAGGGTCTTAGGGGTTGGGGGTGCTCTGCTGCCCACGCCCCCACCCTTCAGAGCCATCTCTCTTTGACTTTTACCCCGATTCTCAGTTGCCACTTGTGGCCACTGTTATATTGCTGCCTTCCTCTGTAGCTCCAGGGCAATTGGTAAGGGATGAGATTTGATCTCAATGCCCGAGGCAGAGTTCCAGGAGCCCGGTGGCGATATCAGGCTTGTCCTGGTTACTCTGAGTGTCCGAACTTCAACTGTTCTCCGGAGACTGTAACTGCAGGTTTATGGTGTACCAGGGATGTAGCAGTACACTAAGCAGCAGGTGGCTGGGGAGGAGCCTGAGCTGGGGCCTGGTGCCACGCAGCTCCCACTCACTCCAGCTCCACTGCGCCTGCTGCTGCCACCGCAGCCTCTCAGTAGCACTGCTGTGGAGCTGGGAGAGGCTCCGTGAGCCCGGCTTCTGGCTAAGCAGCACTCCCACTGTGGGAGCACAATGACCACCCAGGGGCAGCTCCTGCGTTGAGCGTCTGCCCTTTGGTGGTCAGTGTGCGTCAGAGCGACTGGTCGACCAGTCGTTCCGGTCATTCAGTCATAAAGGTCACTTAGGCATTTATATATATAGATAAAGTTAACTATGTCAAAGACAAGGCAATTTTACCTTGTTCACATGTTTTTAACATATTTCGATTATAAAGTTTCATAAAGTGATTTAAGCTGAGGGGAACAGACATAGAAGAAACAGTAACTAAACAATTAAAATGCACTTAATTCTGTATTTTCAGAATTATGTGTAGGATAGATGCTGCTGTTGGAGATGGGTATGTTCTATTCTACTTACTCTCTCTTCTTTCCCATGTCTATAATCCATGCTATGTGGAAGTCTACTCCCCCAATAAAATCTGAACCACTGGATTAATATAAAGACTGTTTCCCATTACTCCATTTCTAACTAGATACAGAATCTATTATGTCAAACTAAAATAAAATAAAGATAAACTGTAAAATAGTTCATGAGAAAAGCAATGGTAAGTAAATCTGTAATCATTATATGAATCATATGACAAGATTAAGAATGTTACCTACTTTTAGTATGAGGTAGAGTAAAGCCAGCAATATTCCAAGACTCCTTCTAGTTATATTACCAAACTCCCCATAGTTTATAAGGTAACGAAACCAAACTGGTACGGGAACAAATGTTCGGTAATACTGACATAATTCTTCTAAAAGCATGTACCAGTAACCCTAAAAAGGAAGGAGAACAAATAGTTACCTTTGCTTCTTATATACATTGCACAAATACTTTATTAAAGTTTTTACTGAATATGGGAAAAACTGAGTAACAGCATACAATTAATTATCAATTGATAATGCCCTGGAGAACGAAAGTACAAATCTAAATATATTTCCATATATAATATGGGAAGTAATTTTTAGATGATGCTGAAGCAAATATAATTCTGATTTTTTTTTTTCCTAGATCAATATTTGGTTTAAGTCTGAGCAAATGGTGGCCAGTCTGAGATAATATAATTAAAATTAGGTTGAGACTAAATAGCATTAGAGTGGTTTGTTCAAAATGTATCAACAAAACATGTAAGTTTCTTACCTTGGATTTAAAAGGTATGATGAAAGAAGGCACCAATAAAATAAGGCATTTTAAGCTCATGCAGAGGAATTTCAGGATGAAGTCTGTAATTCCAACAACCCAAAGTACTTCCCAGAAGTTCGAATAGTCCAAAGTAGGATTTAAAAAAATTAAGCTACCAAGAGAAAAACATCAAAACTTACCAGAGCAACATACAAAGGTAAAGTATTCATGGGGGTTTTTAATTTGCTACTGAATATTTATTTTATTGTGTAAAAAATATAAAATTGGCAAGTGTTAGAGTTCACGTAAACAAAGTAACATTTTGCTAATTTAAAAGAGACTTTTAAAATGTATTAATTTTGCATCTTTCCTCTATAGTATAAAATAATAGTCTTCCTAACTTGTCATGGTTGATACCTTTCTAGCCTGTAATCTAAAAAAAATTCACTAATATTAAATATCTGTCATTTTCTCAACCAACTCCAATCTGGATTCCATTCCCTCCTTTCCACTTAATTGCTTTTGTACAGATCACCAACTACCTCCACCTTGCCAAATTCAAAGGCCATGTCCCCTTTTCCATTTACCTCCCTGAATTATTTTCTTCCTAGACTTCTAACACTACACTCCCTAGTTCTCATTGGTGACTGATGGTTGGTTCCTTCCTGGTTTTCTTTGCTGCTCCTCCTCTAATTGTGGGCATGTCCAGTCCTGAGCCCTCTTCTCTGACTATACTTTACCTGGTTAGTTTTGGTTTTTAAATATCAATCATATGCTGGTAACACCAAAATATATAGCCCTAACCTCTACTCTGAGCTCCTGACATATATATTTGAAATCATTTAATAGTTCTATGTGACCTCACAATATGTTCAAAACAAATGATTTTCCCCTCAAAACCAGTTACTTTCCCAGTCTTTCCAAGCCCAGTAAATGGTACTATCATCCAGCCAGTTGCTTAGACAAAAATCCTAGGTATCATCCTTGATTTCCCCCCCTCTACCTACCCACCCAATCCAATCAGTGATATTGGATCCACTGACAAACTATATCTGAAATTGCCCACACCTCTCCAACTTGACTGAAAACCAGGACTTCTAATTATCTGATTAGAGCCAAATTTTAGAACACTTCCATCTAACATGGAAACTTAACAACTACTGTCCTTTAGCAAGTCTTCTCTTTACTTCTACAAAGATCATGTTCTTATTATACAATGTACACATAAATCAAAACATCATGTACAACTTAAATGTATACATTTTTATTTGTAAGAAATATATTTTAAAAAAACAAAAACAGACCACCACCAATATTGACTAAATGGTACTAATAAGTATTGATGATATAAGTAAAAATTTAAGTATCAAAAATTAAATATTTATCAAGCACCTGCTAGGAATCAAGACATGGGTACACAAATCTGAAAAAGTCACTTGAAGCTTTCAATCTTGGAAAGAGAAGGGTAAAAATTGAACTCTAATAGTAAGTATATGCAAGTAAAATATATGCAGAGTGCTAAGGAATATGTTACATAAAAATATGATTGTATACTTGGATCTCTAATTACCTCAGATAAAGTGACTGAGAATGAAAGGTGTAATATAAAAGAACAGAAGATCCTGCTAAGAATACCAGTAACCAAGCACACTGAATCTTTGAGCACCTTTCCTGAAAAATAAACAATTTTAGAATTTATTACTTTGGATTATGCTGAAAATTTAAATATCATTAAACCATTTTATTTTAATGACTAATTTATTAACTTAGAATATTTTAACAGATTAAACTTATTAAAATATAGAATATTTGTTAAACTGTACATCATCACACTATATATCTTTAGTGAACAAAACAGAACTCATTTAAATACATTTTTAAAATAACAAGTTTCTTCACTGTATAAAAACATTACCTATGTTTGAAAGAAGCCAAATCTACAAGCAATATAAAGGACCCAGCAAAATATAAA